>NC_056741.1:1079513479-1079563479 GCF_019279795.1 Protopterus annectens
TTCTTCAGATTTGGTAAACACATTTATCAACAGATTTCAGGAGTAGCAATGGGAGCGAGGGTGGCACCAGCTTTTGCCAATTTGGTTATGGCAAACTGGGAGCTTAAATTTTTGGTTAAACATAATCTTTTCAATAGGGCACTTGCATATTTTAGATTTATAGATGATTTACTTTTTTTGTGGAATGGCACTTTTGAAGAATTTTCTGACTTGGTGACAGATTTGAATCACAGTACTGACTTTTTGGTCTTTAAATTGAGTGGTTTTGGGGATAATATTCCCTTTCTTGATATCCTCCTTAGTATAGATGCAGTTAATAATACATTGAACAGTCAAATATATAGGAAAGAGGTTTTTGCGAACCAGTATTTACACAAGGACAGTTTACATCCTACACACATGAAAAAAGGAGTAGTGAAGGGCCAAATAATGATAATTTGAGTAGGCTCACCACTGATGATGATGTATTTTCAAGTGAAGTAGGATTTTTAAGGTCACTATTCTTGTACAGAGGTTATGCCTTAGATTGGATTCAAAAAATAGAGAAAGAGGTCATTTCTTTAAGGAAGGGGGTTGCTAAACTGATTCTTTTTTCTAGTCAGATAGGTGTAAGTTCTGGTTCCACAGTTTTAGAGAATACCAGTAGTTACCACCTAGCATTCCCATTACCGATTGTTGACGAAATGTGGTTTATCAGGGATATTATTGTCAACAATTGGAAAATGATATTAGGGAACAAAGATTTGGTTGGTACTCTAGGGATGAAACCCACTTTCACTTATAAAAGAGTTAAAAATTTAAAATCTACGCTGGAGACAGATCACTATAGGTATCAGGATATGACAAGAGCAGCCAGTATAAAGAGGGGAACCTATGCATGCAACAACTGTAGGCAGTGTAGATTCATCAGTAATAGTACTAGTGTATTCATAAAATCTCTTAATTACACCATTTGGGCCAAGAGTTATTACAACTGTAATTCTGATTATGTTGTTTACATCGCCAATTGTGTTTCATGTGAGCATTATTACATAGGAAAAAACAAAAGGCTTCTAAAAAGAAGAATCTATGAGCACAATTTGGCTATAAAAAATAAAGATCAGCTCAATTATTTGGCCAAACATTCTTTAACATGTAGAGATTTCAAGAAATTTCAATTTTCAGTTTTGGAAAAAATCAACACTAGTGAGTTTGGAGGAGATTTAAACAATGTCTTAGAATGTAAGGAGACATTGTGGCAACTTTTGTTGGGGGCTGACAGGTTGCCTGGCCTTAATGGTTATATCAATTTAAAATGCTTTTTGAAATATAGATAGGTCTTTGAAACTATACGCATGTGATTTATTTGTGTTGTGCGTGTGGTGTACATGTGTGTACATACATTTTTACATCACCTTGATTTTTTTCAGAGATATGGTATTATTTATATACATTCATATATATATATTCTTTTGCCTTATACATATATTACATTTTATATATATTATATACATTTTGGTGAATGTATTTGTGCATATATTACATTTTATTTTTTATTTTTTATTTTGTTATATACATTTTCTATGATATATATATATTTATATACTTTTTTACACGTGCACTTTGCATATTCATAGTGATTGTCCGATTTTATATGTGTGTGTGTGCGCGCGTCTGTGTGTGTGTGTGTGTGTGTGTGTGTGTGTGTGTGTGTGTGTGTGTGTGTGTGTGTGTGTGTGTGTGTGTGTGTAATGTGCGTGTGTGTGTGTGTGTGTGTGTGTGTGTGGGGTGGGGGTGTATGTACATATGTATATATGTGTGCGTGTGTGTGTGCATGCGTGTATGTATGTGATTGTTGTGTAAATGTGGGAGAGGTCTTTGGATATGTATTTCATATGCTTCAGTTGATTATCATTCTAATTATACAGTATGAATTTACATTGCATTTTTATGATTGTATTCATGCATTTATACATATATATGTGTGTATATATATATATGTATATATTTATTTATATATATATATATATATATATATATATATATATATATATATATATATATATATATATATATATAAGTATATGTATATATTTATATATATATATATATATATATATATATATATATATATATATATATATATATATTTTTTTTTTTATTCGTCATTATTATGACAACACTTCATTATTCATTGTAGAAAATCACATTTGTCATTTTTTCAGTTTGATGGTTATGATGTAATTTCCTGTTTAGTAAGTTATTTAAGGAACTGGAAATCATTTGAAAATGTTTCTGAGGAAATTCACATATTAAACAGTGGATGAAAGCGCTAAATTTTTGGCTTCTGGCTTACTTGGTTTCTTCGCTAGCAGGTCTGCAGTTCATTTATATGTATACCCATGGTTCATAGTTACCCAAACACATGCCTCATCACTTCACTTACACAGCAGGCATCCATTTTCCTGTTGGGGAAACCACACTACTACACATGCACCATTCCCTATTCCATACTGCTCTGGACCCATGCCTCATGTTGACTCACTCCGAGGATATTCAGACTTCCAAAGCCTATAGTCCTGGCACATGTGTATGTTTGATTGTCAGGGTGTTCATACGGTCTTCAGGGTTTAGGCTTGTCCGACTGGGGACTGGGACTGCCCTGCCCTGTACCTAGCTGAAAGTCAAACTTAGCATGGGGACATCGTTAATTCCACTTTTAGCGTCCTACCTGTGGTTGGGGATGCAAAGGTGTACTCACCTCTGGCCATCCTGATATATAACAGCACTGAATATTACGGGGGTTTCCGCTGCTGTTTCCCTTCATATTTGTTATGACTGCTCTATTGTGACCATGTTCATTCTTCATATCTACACATATATATATATATATATATATATATATATATATATATATATATATATATATATATATATATATATATTGGTCTGTACATACACATGCATATACACCTACATGCTTATTTACATTTCCCATACCGTTGAATCGCCGTCACTTACCATCGCACATACACGCTTGCATACCCGCTTATGTCTAGGGTTGCCACCTTTTCAAATGGCCAAATTGGGGGATTTTCGGGACAAAGATCAGATTTTACAGGCCGACACATACCCACGGTCAGTACAAAGGTTAGAACTTTACTTATTTGCCTAAATGAAAGCTTATCTTTGTAGCAGTTTAGTTGCTTATTCTGTTTCTTGTAACATTTAAGTATTTTACATACAGAAATAACTGTTTTATGCAACTGTTACATGAAATGTGGGGCATAAGTATTTCCTACAATCACAGGACATTTGCCATTGTATTAGTTTTGGTCAGGACCCAACTCCCCAAAAAGGGACTGTCCCTTGCAAAGTGGGACAGGTAGTAACCCTACTTACGTCCGCTTTAAAATGCCTTAATCACCCTATATCCAACTGCCACTATGTGAATGTGTAAGGTATATATTCCCTATAATGCACGTGGGGAGACATGCATCATGGTCAGGTGTTTAATCCTGGGTTGTAGGTTCTGCAGGACTGGGTGGAGACTGAGCAGTCTTGTGTACAACTACTGCTCATACAACTTGTGTCCAGATGTCTGCAGGAGTGGACATCATGTCGTGACACCAAGTCTAATATTTAGAACAGTTACTTATCCCATGAGGGATATCCAAAAATTGTGGGGACTGATGACCTCGATTCCTTTGGCTTTACGGAAATGAGGTAGGGTTATATATGCAAGGGATACATAATTTGCAATCCAGAGACTGCCTAGGGTGAGACTGCCTACTAGATATGAGTAGGGGTCACTATGTGCAGATATGGCTGCGCCTAGCTAGCAGCCCGAGTATGGGTGGTTCTGGTAGACGTTCAGGAAGGGGGGGTAGTGTGCTTTGGAGGGGATGATGGGTATTCAATTATGTATCCAGGTGTGTTGGGGTTGGATGGCTCAGTTCAGGCCAGACCATTATGTGGGTATGTGCCGGTAACGTTTCTGTACATGTGTATCACACATTTTAATGTTCATATGTTTGTAGGATTGTATTCTACATTATGGCCTGTCAGACTGTATTGTGGATGTGAATATTTGTTCTTTGGTTATCTTTCTGATTCACTCACTGCTCACTTGTACATCTCCAGTTCACCTATTGTGCATCCAACCCAGTCTCCCTTTGGCGAATTATTACATTACCCATCACCCCCCACCCCCATATTCCACAGACACCATCCATCCCTTCTCTGGTTGATGGCCCATGGCACAGTCAACAGAACACATTGCGTACACTACATATCTCTGGTACCAATATGGTTGTGAGGACTACCCTAGCATTTCTGATCATCCACATGCTGTATTTCACACACATAGGTAGACGCACATACTTATCTTTCATGACATGGTAGGTAGACCCGGGTAATACCTGTTCATTTTTGGGACGTCCTGATAAGGACGACTTGGACCGTGAATGGGCAGATATTTGGCGAATGCTCTGACCATTGGTAGTGTTGCCACCTTTTCATATGACCAGGATGGGACATATTCGGGACACACATCATATTTTACAGGCCAACACATGCCCACAGTCAAGTACAAAGATAGTACTTATATAAGCTTATTGTTGTAGCAGTTTAGTTGCTTATTCTGTTTTGTATACTTGCTTATTCTGTTTCTTGTAACATAAAATAATTTTACATATGGAAATATGTATTGTATGGGACTATTACATAAAATATGGGACATAATTAATTCCTGCAATCACAGGACATTTGACATTTATAATGGTTTTGGTATGGACACAACTGCCCAGAGGGGGACTGTCCCTCACAATATTGGACAGGTGGTAACCCTAACCATTGGGCTAGGCTTAGCAATTAGCAGCACGCTAACAAGATGTGTTTCGCTTCCACTTGGTATAACTATCGACCCTACAATGGAATATGGGCACGGGGTTTTAAATATCATTTGTTCGAGGGACAGAGACTCAATATTCAGCTACATGACTTTGTGTTTACTTTTTATTTTGGAGTTCGCAAAACTGTCTTGTATGCTTTGCATACATTTCAGTATCCATGGACACTCACAGGAGTGATTACTATTAGAGGCAGGCTGTACTAGTCAGCATTTTAGGTTGCGTGTATGCAGCCAACATGTTCACGCCTCCGTGCAGCGCTTGGAGATGCCCACTGCACTCGCACACGTTTTCTATGCATGTGGCCATTACGGCAGTGCGCCTGCATGTAGTGCTGCTGCGCCATCTCTACGCCACACAGTCGGTGCAAGGCTAACGCCGTCCTTGCGCCGAGCTTCATGAATCCCAGGGAGTGTATGTCACCATGCACGTGGCAAGAAACCTTTAATAATTATTATCTGTCCATGGTGGGAGGCTGCAGTTACTCTATAAAGGTGTTACTAGCACAGTAGAAGGAGCTAAAGGGCCTTAAAGGAGCTCAGAAGTGAAACCTCTTTTAAATTAAGTGATTTCTGGGCTCAGAAAATGGTAAGAGAAATATCTTGAATGCTTGATGACAGACTTGGAAATTAACCAGATATGCTAAAAAGGAGGCCGCAACATCTTCCCAAGAAGTGACTCCACAGGTATTTTATACCTTTTGGGAATTCAGCACATTTTTTTTTTTCAGCCATCTCGTTGGTGTTTCAGTTTGGGAATGAAGGATTGCTGATGACTTTGGGGAGTTAAGAGAATTTATAAATATGCTTAAGGAGATATACAATGTCCTTTTTCATAAGCAAAATAATTAACAAAAATGCTTTTGCTTTTAGGTGTTTGACTTGAATAATAACTTTTCTACAGATGGAAACACATTTAATTCTTTTTCATGACTGTTGCAAAACAAAGTATCGAGTCCTTCAGTGTTTTGTGATTCACTCTTTTTTTTCTACTATTTCTGATTCTCTCTTTTGAGTTTTCTACTTTTTGTGATATAATTATATATATATATATATATATATATATATATATATATATATATATATATATATATTTCTATATCTATATTTGTCTATGTACATGTGTTTGTGTGTGTTTTATATATATATATATATATATATATATATAAATATATATATATATATATATATATATATATTTCTATATCTATATTTGTGTATGCATATGTGTTTGTGTGTTTTATATATATATATATATATATATATATATATATATATATATATATATATATATATATATATATATATATATATATATATATATATATATATATATATATATATATCCTCCTTGTGTTCATGTGGGATTTTTCAGGGTACTTGGTTTCCTCCTACATTCCAAAGACATGACGTTAGTGGATTGCGCACTCTAAATTAACAATAAGTGTGAGTGTGCATGACAGTGAGTGGTATGAAAGAAGAAAGGAAGCAGGGCTAGCCACCTTGTGGTGTGAATCTTGGCTCTAGATGGTTGATATTGTTGAAGTGACACCCTGACTCCATGTACAAAAATAGGAAAAGGAGTTCCGGATTGATGCATGTATGTATATATGTAAATATATATAAATATATATATATATATATATATATATATATATATATATGTGTGTAGGATCTGTACAGATCCTCGACGGCACTTTCTGCCAAAGCAGACATCACCAATCATACTTAACTGAAAGTGCTGTTAACCGAAGCAGCACTTTCGGATAAATATGCTCGTTATGCCAGTCACACTACTGTGCGGTTAAGGGAAAATTCCCTTTTTCCCACTGTAGTTTGACCTTGGAGTGAGAATATAAAAGTGGGGGGGGGGCACAGCCCCCCACACAAGGGGTGCAGGGAGCTTGCCCCCCTGCATAAAAGAAGATTTATTGTTTTTTTTTTCTATTGCACTTTAACAAAAGTGCTTTTTACGGTGAAAGTGCTTTTGTTAAAGTGCGTTCTGTTATTGTGGATTCTGACTATTGAACTTTCTTTCAATAGTCCTAGATCCATATTTATTGCTATATATATATATATATATATATATATATATATATATATATATATATATATATGTATATATATACACATATATATATATATATATATATATATATATATATATCTATATATATATATATATATATATATATATATATATATATATATATATATATATACCCACAAACAGGGAATTGCATAAAACCAAAACCTTGGGTGCATGAATAAAACAGCTATCTCCAATGAAAAGCACTGAGAAAGGTGTTCAGTGAAACCTAGGTCTGTTCTTTGGCTTTTTTATTTGGAACTCTGTATACATTCTCAATGTTTTTACCTTGCATTTTTCTCCATAATAAAATTAATGAAAATGGACTTAATTTGTTCTTTTGGAGTGCTGATTTTTCATATATATATATATATATATATATATATATATATATATATATATATATATATATATATATATATATTCATAGGTTCATAGGTAGGTATTAGGCTACTGGTCATAGGGCCTATCTAAGTCTAGCCAAAAAAAGTACCCTGGCTTTCGCCACCCAAAAAAATTATTTTCCTGTGGCGCTGTCAAGCAGAGCAACAGAAGTGATCCCCAGGGTGAATTTCCTATTTCCAATCCAATCATCAAGATTTTTCTTGAAGAGTGCTAATGAGGAGCTTTGTTTGATATAGATAGGTAGTTTGTTCCAGAGTATGCCAAGTCTCTGGGACAGGAATCTATCCCTCCAGAATGTTCTATTTATTGTGGTGACAAGATTTAGGTCCCTAGAGCATGTAGCTCAGAGGGATTGGAATTTCTTTAAGTGGAGCATGTCCACCAGCTCTGGGTTTGACAAAGCTTTGTATATTAGGCAGAGATCGCCTCTGAGGAGGCGATATGTGACAGAGTAAAGCTGTAGTTTTTTTAGAGGGTCTGCGTAGGGCATCTGTTTGAGGCTGGTAATTCTTTTTATGAGGTATTTCTGTGGCCTTTCTAGTTGTTGTAGATGTCTTGTGAGGTACATACCAAAATGGAAGTTTTACTCTATAATGGGTCTAATGAGTGATGAGTAGAAGGGAACAATGACCTCTTTTTTTCCTAGATGAGAAACCTTTTGTGATGAGGTGTGCCACGTAGAAGGATTTTCTGACTACTGTGGCAATGTGATTATCAAAGGAGAGACTACTGTCCACCTGTGGCCAAGGGTCTCTTATCATACGTTCAGTGTTAAGTAGACTACCGCCTATGTGGTAGTTCATGGGTACAGAGTTTTTACCAAAAGGGATAATAATGCACTTTTTGGCACTGAGCTTGAGGCCATGGCTTTGACACCAGGTATCTGTCTCAGTAAGGCCCTTTGTAGGATGTTCACATTGTTAAGAATTTCGATTATGGCTCCTAGTTTGCATTCATCTGTGAACGTCATTAGCCAAAGACCTTCTTTGTTATCCTGTACTTCTGAGAAGTAGATACCAAACAGGTGAGGACACAGGACTGAACCCTGTGGTACTCCACTTGTCACTGGTCTGAAGTCGGATTTGGAATCTGCTACTTTCTCAGTGTGGGTTCAGTCAGTGAGCCAGTTGGCAATCCATCTTGTGACATAGGGATTTATACCTAGTTTAGTGAGTTTATTTATAATTCCAGAGTGGGGGATGGTGTCAAAAGCCTTGGCGAGATCTAGATAGGCTGTGTGAACCACCTTACCCTCATCTAAGGCTTTGGTGACCGCTTCAAAGGAGACATGATCTACCTGTGGTCCAGAGTTTGGAGATTACCAATGTCATTGTTTATAAGTTCCATGATGATATGTTCCATAGCCTTGCAGACCAGGCACATCAGGCTAATGGGGCAGTAGTTCCAGTGGGCTGTGGTGGCTCCCCCTTTGTGGAGTGGAATAACCGTCGTTGTGTGGCATTCAGTGGGCACAAAGCCTGAGGTGAGGCTATGATTGAAATGGTAATTAGGTAGGCTGCCAGTTCATTCTGTAGTTCATGTAGAACGCAGCCTGGTATGTTGTCAGGTCCCATGGATGCTGTGTTCTTGGCTTTGGAGTGTGTGGTTTTTACCTGTGCAGCTGTGATTACAGGAACTTTGCATTCTTCTGGAATAGAGATGGACCTTTAGGGGGTGAGAGGAGGTTAGATCTGCCAGGATGTTGGCAATATCAGCTGGTTCTGTATATTTTGTGCCATTGTGCTGTAACTCAGAGCAGATCTGAGTGTTGCCATTGAGATTCTTGAAATAGCTTTGTGGCTTATATCTATATCTATATCTATCTATATATATATATATATATATATATATATATATATATATATATATAATATATATATATATATATATATATATATATATATATATATATATATATATATATATATAGATGTAGATATAGATATACGTATCTATATGCATTCAAATTTGCACATGCACAAACCCACACATATCTGTCTACACACACACACACACTTCTTCTTCTTTTCCCAAATAGGGGTCGCCACAGTGGATCACCTGTCCGATCATGATTTTCAGTGGAGTTTTACAGTGTTAAGTTGCCAGCTTGGTGCCCAACCATCCATAGAAGGCACACACATGCATGCACTCACACCTAGGGCCAATTTAGAGTGTTCAATCCACCTACAGCATGTCTTTGGGATGTGGGAGGAAACCGGAGCACCTGGAGGAAACTCAGGCAACCACAGGGAGGACATGCAGACTCCACACAGACGGCTCCCCAGCCGAGGATCGAACCAGAGAACTTCTTGCTGTAAGATGGCAATGCTAACCACTGCACCACTGTGGCCACCCAACACACATACACAGAGATACATAGATAATATTTATATATACACACACAAATATATATATATATATATATATATATATATATATATATATATATATATATATACAGAGAGAGAGATACACAGGCATATATATATATATATATATATATATATATATATATATATATATATATATATATATATATATATACAGCATGTATGCAATGTATACACACACGCACACTCGCACACTTCTGTATATACACATATATACAGTATGTATAAATGTGCACAGTGATGAATGTATTATCTTTTACATATTACTTCATGGGACACAGACATTTGATATATATATATTTTTTTTACTTTTAACATTATATTGGTATCTATATGGGCATGTTTTATTCTTTTTTGTACAAATGTGATTTATTTCTGCAGCAGGATTTGCTGTACATTCAGATAAAGTATGGGTCATGTGTTACTTGTTCTAAATAACCTGAAACATGAGAAAAAAGCTATAAAAAGAAATAGGCTTGGTTTGATGTAGATGTCTGTGATAGTGTAGTACAAAAATTTTCACTGGAGACAAAACATTACTTTGCAAGTTACAAACTTATAATTATGGTTCACCAGATGAAGAGTCGGTTAAGCACCAGCGTCCCACAGCTTCATTCAGTGACAGGATGCTAAATAAAGCACTTGTTTCTCACTGAAGTCCAGATTTGTATGTCTAATTTTGGCAAATGTCCACAAAACAGGGTGGCATTTACTTGTCTCATATGTTTTTTTCTGAGATGGCTGACTGTAAAAAATATGCAAAAATCTTATACTATATAATGAAAATGAAATATATCCTTTATTTGTAAAGCTTACCTATAGGAAGGCTATCCTTTTATAATTCAGTGAAATCCAGATTAGGGCTGTTTTTAAAAGCTATACAAGGTTTAATGTCCACAGTTCAAGTGCATCAGTTGAGTAAATGGTGATACTCTTATGGTTAGTTTAGATCCTCGGATAAGATGATTTTTGTAATTCTAGTAAGATCTTTAAAGTTGTTGTTGTTTGTCTTTCGGCTTTTTCCCTGTAAGGGGTCGCCACAGTGGAACTCTGGTCTGCAAATGATTGGCAGTAGATTTTTTTACGAAACGCCGAGGTCCCAGCTCGACACCCAACCTTCAACGAAGGCACGCCCATTTACGCACACATCTTTCGAACACTACCCAACAGCAGGGAGGACATGCAGACTCCACACAGAAGGCACTCCCAAGCCAAGCCCAGAATCAAACGGGAGAACCTCTTGCTGTGAGGTAACAACGCTACCGCCGTACCACCGTGGCATAGTAAGATCTCTAAAGTGAAGAGACAAAATGGTTAAGCAATTAATTAAGTCTGTAACTAGAATGGCTACACAAAATGTAAGACATTGTCAGTTGAAGGAAATGTTAAATGAAATACTCAAATTTTCTAGTTATCCCCAAAAATGTATTCTTAGCCTAGTTTCTTAGATGAAATGAAAAGATGTTTGTAGAAGCTGATGCTCTACATGGCTGAGCTGTGACTACGGAAGCACTCCTGAGAATGTGTACTTGTCTATGACATTATACTAGATCCCTCTACACCTGGGAAGTGAGTATTCTTGCCTTCTCAATATATATATATATATATCTATATATATATATATATATATATATATATATAGCCCACCTTATCACGAAAGGGTTCGCATCTAGATCAAGAGAGGTCATTGTGCCCCTCTACTTGTCACTCACCAGGCCCATAATTGAATACAATGCCCCTTTTGGGATGTACCTTACCCGACACCTGCAGCAACTGGAGAGACCCCAAAAGTACCTCACCAAGAGGATCATGGGCTACAAACAGATGTCCTTTGCAGCTCGACTAAAGAAACTCCAGCTCTACTCAGTTGCTTACCGCCTACTCAGAGGCGATCTATGCCTGACGTACAAAGCCATGTCAAACCCAGAATTAATGGACATGCTCCACCTCAAAAAATCCAAGTCCCTTAGAGCTACACGCTCCAGGGACCTAAACCTCAGCACAAAAATAAATAGGACATGCTGGAGGGATAGATTCATTTCCCAGAGGCTCCCCTCACTCTGGAATAGAATCCCAATTCATGTTAGACATAGCCCCTCGCAGACCCTCTTCAAGCGAAATCTGGACGCGTGGATAGGAAATCACAAATTCACCCCTGGGATCTCTTCTGTGTCCCTGCTAGACAGAGGCACAGTAAACTAATCTTAAAAGGGTACCTTCTGTGACCTACTTTACAGAGGCACAGTAGGCTAATCTAATAGGGAGGCGGAAGCCAAAGACAATCTGGCTAGGCTTATAAATGCCCTAGGACAGATAGCCTAGTATCTACCTATGAACCTATGAACCTATATATATATATATATATATATATATATATATATATATATATATATATATATATGTGTGTGTGTGTGTGTGTGTGTGTGTGTGTGTGTGTATATATATATATATATATATATATATATATATATGTGTGTGTGTGTGTGTGTGTGTGTATATATATATATATATATATATATATATATATATAAATATATATATATATATATATATATATATATATATATATATATATACAAAAAAACTGAAATAGGCATAGAGTTTGAGGAGACTTTAGTGAAATTGAAGTAACTGCAATGACAAAGGAAACACTTTGAAGTGTATATTCATCTTAAGATGATTCCCAGAGGTCTCCACATTTCTAAGATGCCGACTTATGGCACAGCCTTCCCTGAGTTACTAGCAAACTGGCAGAAGATTAATATAGAAATGAGTTGCAATTATGTGAAACTTTTAACAGACTTTTTTAAACCGAAGGAGGAGAGCTTGATGGCTGAAGTGAATAACAAGAGACATGTTCCTTTTATTGTAGCGACTGGTACCATAGAAAATGTCTAGAATAATATGTGTTTATTTGAGAAAAAGTTGCAAACACAGAAACAATGCAAATTGGAAAGGGACATGGATGACTTTAGAAAGGGGAATGTTTTTTTCTTGGCCAGATGAAAGAAGAGGGGCATCAAGAAATAACACAACCAATGAAGATTTAATCCCCACTGAATAGAATTGTCAGGATAAATGTGATGTGATCCATCCTGAAATTGACTCTAATGTGTCTATCAACAGTATCACAATTTCTGCATATATAAAAACAGCAAGTGTCTGGACGATACCAGCGATGTTATAACTATAGTGCACAATGACACTGATGTGAGACCACAACTTGGGAGTGTTTTACCCATGGACAAATAGGCTCTTCCTGCACTTCCCCTACCCATAAGGGACCATTCAAAAAGTGACAGGTTGAGTAGCAGAGGAAGGAAACAGAGGATATCCTTGAAAGAGTGCAGCCCAACATCTGCAATGAAGAAATTCTGAAATCATAAACAAACAACTTAATATTTAACATACTGAAACTGGAAATGACTGATGAACAGCTAAGTGTTGTCTAAAGGACTTTCTTTCATTCCAGCGACAAGTAATTTTTGTAACCCCATCATGAACATTAGGTTGTTTTGTAGGAACATTATACTGAGTAAGAAAAGTGCAAGTGTATGACTGAAACAGGAAAAATGCCACAACTCAATATTTACGCATTTCATCCACTTTAATAATCATGAAACGTGTAAATATTGAGTTGTGGCATTTTTCCTGTTTCAGTCATACACTGGCACTTTTCTTATTTGGTTTCTCTTGTGTGTGTCAGTGAAGTGTTTAACATTATACTGAGGTCCACCTACCCTGTTGATCACACCAACAGGAACATCTTCAAGAGACCTAGCACATTTACCCCTGTGTTTAATCCATCAGATGAAGCATTTTTAAAATAATGTGAATATGATCTCTTCAGTTTATATAACAATGAGTCCAGAAGACATAAGAAATTCTGCAATTTATTGAAAAGTCAAAGACTTCAGACCGATAAAGACATCGTAATTTGTCTGCTGATAAGAGCGGTGCAATAGTGGTCTTAGAGAAAGAGAATTACATTAAGAAAATGTGTGACATGTTGTTGATTCAAGATACTTATGCTGTCATTGACTCGGATTGCACTAAGCACATTATAGGGTACATGAAGATCTCCTGGATTGCTTCCTCAGCAGGTATATTAATAAAGAACTGTATGATTACCTATTGGTCAAAACTCCTTTGATATCGGTGATAAAAAGGGCTTCCAAAAATACATAAAATATTGGGTAATCCTCCTCTTAGACCTATTGTTTCTGTCAAAGGAAGGCTCACAGAACCAGTCTCCATATATGTGGAGAATAAACTGAGACCCATGATAGAGAAGACTAATACCATTTTAAGTGACACATGTGATTTTTTGAGATCTCTACACGATCATATTGAAGAGCATTCCTTACCTGATGCATTCATCTTTGTGACTTTGGATGTCTGCTGTCTTTTTACTTGCATTCCCAATACCATCGGCATTGAGTATGTAAAGGAATATTTTGGTTCACACTGAGATTATTTACTCAGTCAGATTCATTTAATATGTATGTTCATAGAATTGATATTGGAGAATAATTAAGCAATGCTGGATTTACCCACGGTTGGTGTGGTTTGGTCATGAGGGTAAAGTCCGAGTGGCCAAACAAAGAGAACCATGGGTAAATCTAGCATTACCCACATCCAGAAGTGGGTTATTGATATTATACAATGACATTATTTAAGAAATAAAATACTTACTTTTCTTAAATAATGGTATTGTATAATGCCTCCTTGCTGCCCTTCCGCAGCTGTCCAGTATTCTGCAGCAGTTCTAATGTACTGAGCATGCGTATGGTTATGCAGTACATCAGAGCTGTGTGTGGAAGCAACAGAGAAAGGAAGATCTGTGTTGCTTTTTTAAAGCTGTCTCACTATGTTAAATGAGTTTAACATAGTGAGGCAGCTTTAAAAAAAGCAATGGAGAAAGGAAGATCTCTGTTGCTTTTTTTTAAGATGTCTCGCTATGTTAAACTCCTTTAACATAGCAAGATAACAGCAACGGAGCTCTTCCGTTCTCTGTTGCTGTCCAACACAAAAAAAAAAAAGACTTATACTAATGGAAAAAGTCCAGGCGACCGGACCTTTTTCCATTAGTATAAGTCTGATTTACAATGGGCATGCTGATATTAATGGGGGGGGGGGGGTTGTTGTATAATATCTTTATATTTAATGGTGTGTCATGTGCACAGAAAATGGGACTGGCCATGGGTACTCCATGTGCCAATTCCTATGCCAATCTTATGATTGCACAATGGGAAATGGAGCATGCTTTAATTCATGTATCATTTAAAAAACAGCTGTCTTATTATACATTATTTGTGGATTACCTTTTTTATTGTTGACAGGTGATATTGAACTTCTTTAACAGTACCTGTCATATTTTGAATCCACCACTTCTGTCTTGAGGTTTACTATGCAGATCTCATTTGCTCGGATTCATTTTTTAGATGTTACCCTCACTAAGATCAATAGTCGAACATGTACTGGAATTTATAAGAAACCATGTTGGAGAAATAACTTACTTGAGAGGAGGAGCATGCACCTACTTATGTATTCAAGAATTTATGAAGGATCAAGCTCTACACCTGTCCCGTCTTACCAGTGATGAATACACACTTGAAACATCCTCCAAACAGTTAATGAGTGAATTTAAACATTGAGGCTATATGAATAAGGAATGTAAACACAGCCTCTAATTATTTTAGAACAGAGAGGATATAGGGAGAAACCTTACTTCTCCAAGAATGTTACTTTTGGAAATGTTGAAAAGACTGGTGCACGGTTGAATCACTGTAGGTTAGTGGTCCCTTTTACCTCTGACAATAAAGACATCTTGAGCATTATCAACAAGAATTGGCACATTTTAATAGCTGCTACAGACATCAATCAGATTGTAGGTCTAAGTTCCAGGATCACATATAAGAACTGTAGACACCTAAGAATGAGACTTTGTTATTTACACGTCGCACCGAAGTTTAAATACTAGTAATAGAAGTGGGACTATTGGTTGTGGACACTGTAATGTGTTCATATATGGCCAATAAGCATATATTCTTCCACCCCACCACTGATAGACAATATAAATGTACTTTTTATGCAAACTGTTCGACCAGTGATTTAGTATATTTGGCAAGTTACACTGTGTGTTCCAAATTTTATGTTGGCAAGAACAACAGGACATTGAGAGAGAGGGTCATGGAACATGTATACAAGATTAGGAAATGTGATGCATCTATCATAACTGCTAAACATGATTTACAAGCAGGAACACACCATGGTTTTGAGTTTTATGTTATCCAGGTCATGGGCAAGAGTCATAGAATGGGAGACAATATTAATAAGACAGAGAAGATGGAGCAAAAATAGATTATTGCCTTACAAGCAGATACATTTCATGGTCTTAATGATGCAGTGTCCCTGAAGCTCTTCTTAAAGGATAGACCCCTCGTTTATAAATAATGATTTGTTTTTTGTGTGTACAAATCAATAGATTTATAATGTGTATATATATATATATATATATATATATATATAGATATAGATATATATATATATATATATAATTATAATTTTTTATATATATATATATATATATATATATATATATATATATATATATATGTATATATATATATATATATATATAGAGAGAGAGAGAGAGAGAGAGATACATTTATTGACTCCAGCGAGTAGCAAGTTGTTATATCTTAATATCTACATTTTTATTTTCATTCTTATTTTCATTTCATTTTCAATATTATATTTTCAAATTGTTTAATCCCAAGTGTTATGAGGGAAAGCTTTCTATGCTAAAATCAACAGTTATGGGCATGTTAAACTATGATATATAAATTATTTTGTTGTCTGAACAGGGTGGATTTTAATAAAATTATTTAAAGTTAGTGTCTAAGGTGAATTCCAAGTTACCTGATTTTTACAATACTTCAAAGTTTATTTATTTATTTATTTATTTTATTTATTTATATTTGTTGACCGGGAGTGTCCGACTGGACGTAGGTCCATTTTCAGAGGAGGCCCAGGGAGAAAAGCTCCATAGATTAAATAAACAGACAGTAGTTACATTGGATTACATAGCATAACATACAAAGTTATTTTTGTAAAGGGATCGGAGTGGCGTGCTTGTGCATTTCAGACATGAATAGCATAAGCTACTTGCTGGCTTCCCAGCTTTTAAGATATATTAAAGATTAACACAATTAGTTGAAGGTTGTGAAGAAAGAAATAAATAAGAATGACACCCAACAGAACCATGTAATTGTGCCATAACTTATACATCTTCTTTTCATGCTGTTGCTAACTTTCAGGTGTCTCCAGTTATTTATTTTGGGATATTTCTTGTAGTATTCTCAATTTCTATTCTCTGCAATTAGCAACTTTAGTTATCATTGTCCTTACACCTCCACCAGACCCTCAGGAAAGCAACATATACCTTTCTGTCCTCTCAAATAAGCTTTTGTTAAATACTTATGAAAACAATTGTTACAATATATTTCTCTTGTATGTTTAAACTTTTCACCATTATTAACCTCCTAGACCCATTTCATATTTATTCCAAAATTAGACAGTTAGACAATTGGATCCTCTGCTGTGTGATGAGTAGACTAAAGCCCTTTTCATGGTGTGGATGGCACAACTATATTCTTAATCAATGTTTTTTCATAACTGTGTCAATTAATCATGTCTGCCTTTCCTTTGTCCAGCTTACATTCACCTGTGTACCATGTGCCCTTCACACCTCACCTCTTTCCTTGCCTAGTGACATTCATAAACCCACCCAGGCACTTCCTTCACGACCTAATATATATTTATTTTCTGCCTCTGGTGGGCCTCACTATCAAGCTCCTATTTTCTTTTTGCAGATCTATTCACTTCACTTCCTTCTGTTCATTGGTGCCTTCTTTTACCCAGTAGGATGCATGCCTTGAATTGCAACCTATACCCCCAACCTATGGACCTACAACCCCCTCCCCCATTTAACATTCATATCTCTTCCTTTTCTTTCTCCTTTCTTTTTATCTCTTGCCTATCCCTGCCCCCCCCCAATCCTATTTGCCCAGTGTAACTTAGGTGTTCTTCATCTTCCTTATACCATACTCAATCTTTATTATTAAAGTCACAGCATTCAAGTAATAGTAATGCTCATTTGTTATTAAGTAGGTCTACTGAGCACACTATTATTTTTCAAAAGTGACCCAGTAGGAATGCCAGTTAAGTGACTTGATCAGGGTCACACAGTAAGCAAATAAGGGATAAGGGAATCATATCCTGTACCACAGGAACTGCAGCTCACAGTCTCATCCCTCTGTGCCAACTGTCACACCATGTAAAGTACTATGAACCTTAGCTTTCCAGAATCCCTGGTTACCCTGAGGTGAATAGACTTCCATGCTATACCTATCATCAATTGTCCACCTCTACACTAATCTCTCACTTATAGCTGACCAATATGACCATGGCTTCAGGACATAAGTATTTACCACACAATATGCCCCTTATCATACTATGAAATAACACTTGCTTAAAGATGCAGCCTAAGTCATTGCCCTCTTAAGACAGTGAAACAACATTCGGATAACCTAAACCTTCATTCATGCTAATTAATGCCATCTTGAGCTTTATCCATGTCATCCTTTTGCAAACTTTCCAAAACTGCTTCCTTTTTCCTTTGTGAGGCCAGCTGACTCCCTGCTGGGCACATTGTTGCCCTCTTTTTCACCCAGACCAAATAAAAGTATACTCATAGAAAGACTTTCCTATTACCTGCAAAAGAGAAAACGCAATTAGCTTATTTTTCAAAATATTCCATCTTACCTGACATATCCAAAGTAGGCAGTGGAGAATATCAGCCAACCCACTTTATGATCTTCTCTGATGTATCCTCCCCTCATTGGATTAGAGACCTAACCTATGGTGTGTGGAATGGGTCTATATTATAATGATGAAATGTCAAAAGAGTGAATGCTCTTACATCAATCCAAAGTAATCTAAGCTGCTAAACCTTGAATGGCCACAACAGCTATTTTTCCCCCAGGGAAAAAAAACACTGGGCCTTTGTCGGGTCTTTGCCATTTCCTCCACTGTCATGCAATCTAGGAGTTGGCATATTAAAGTAGGGGGGGTAGTTGGCAAAACCCCCACTTTATTTTGTGTTTAGATTTTTTGGGGGGCCGTTTTGACAGTTCACGGTTTAGCAGCTTCAATTATTTTGGGTTGATGTAAGAGCATTCACTCTTTTGACGTTTCATCATTATGATATAGACCCATGTGGAACAGGACATTGGCTCAATCTTCCAAGTAAAAGCCCACAGCCAAGTGACACCTCTATGAGTTTCAGCAGTTACATCTTACTGACGACTTTAGGTGTCAAATATTGCTTGTTCATATTTGCATTAATAATTCCAAAACCATGCAACATACAAAATGTTAATCAGTCTCATCTTACAGTTTATACAATGGCAAATACAACTGTATTGATATCTGACCTCTGCCTAGTACAGGTAAAGAAATATTAATTGTTGTTCCTATATTTAATTATATCACCATAAATTTCATGTTTTCTAAATATCTTATAAACTAAATACAGCAGTCAAAACTACTTAGCCTCTTATGAAAGCTCTCAGCTGGATGAACAAAATGCTCTGACAGTCTGTATGTGTTTGTGTGTGTGTGTGTGTGTGTGTGTGTGTGTGTGTGTGTGTGTGTGTGTGTGTGTGTGTGTGTGTGTGCTTGAGTAACTTAAGTAGTTACTTTGTTAATTGTAAGTTGTTTACATGTTACAAACATAATTTGTTACTGTGTTTATTGTGACTTATAAAACCTAGATGAAGACCTAGAACCTAAAGAATGCTACAACTATAAAACGGTTCCAGAGATATGAATATTTGTTTGAAATGTAAGGACATAATTTCATTACATCAAAAAGATTCTGCTCTGCCAGTGTAGATGTCCAGAGTGTCATTGGTGGGAATGTGTTAAAATACTTATCTTTTCTGGATGCTAACTTGAATATAGACTGTCTTTGTTTCCGAGCTCTTTATGATCTTAAAGGGTACTTTCAGATCTGACTAGGAAAACCAAAAATTCTATCCTCAGTTGTAGTATTACCTACTTTCCATTATGCAACTGGTCTGATTTGATGTTGGCAGTAAAGATGTACCCACCCGATCATACTTAATAAATTTCCTCCAGCTCTCCAACCCCTAAATGCTCCATCATATAAAATTAGTACCATCACAACCCATGTTACTTTTGTTAGACAGTCTGGAGTGATCTCATACAAACCTTGTATAACAACTAGTAAAAAACCTTTGCAGTCTCTTGTTCACTGTGTGGGCTTGAATTATCCCTAGTCTTTCACCATTCTATCAACTGGACAGTTCTTGGTAAAATATAGGACTGAGCCAAGAAAATGAAACTCAAACCTACCATCTTGATGGACCAAACTGCATTCCTAAGCCCTTAACTGTGTACCAGATTAATAGATTCATAGACAATACCCTGTCCTGTGCTGGAAAAGACATTATGAATGCTTAAAATGTTCTACAGACCAGATTGCATATAATTTTTGGCTCGAGAGAGCTAATAACTTCCTGAGAAAGCAAGTTGGTTCTGTTATCCAATGTGCAGCACCCCCTGCTATATCTTCCTCAGATTACCTTTCACGTCTGGAGCCAGTGACTTGAGCTTGTGTATCTCAGTGTAGAAAAAACTATTATCTATAACATTCTCTTTCCCCAGAACATAGCATGCTGTAAAAGATATATTTTTTTAGTGTTGCAAAACCAAATATATCAAGAGGCAATGGAACATGCCAGACTTGAAGAGACACCGACACTGATGGACTTAAAATCCATTATATTATTCTCTTTAAGCTTAGCCATGCATCCCAAATCTTTGACAAGTTCTTATACACCTGGTTAGTGTCAGCAGGGACTTGAGAGATAAAACATTTACAAACAGGGGCCTAAGAAATGAACTATTTACAGGCTGCCTGTGTTCATTAGAGACATATGTACCAAACCAGACATGAATTGCTTGTTTCCTGTCCAATTGTTCAAGTTACACTTGAATTGGGTTATGGAGGAACTCTGCCTCACATGGATAGGGAGACTCTTCAAGATAAGGGGTAGTCTCTGGGAGGTTTACAATCATATTGTTGAAAGTCAGTTACACAACAGCCACCTCCTCAAAGATGGTAGGAGCAACTGTCAGAATGTCGACATTGAAGTGTCCATCAGTTAAGAAGCACGTACACATGGCAGGGATATGCAGCATGGCTGGCAACGGCAGCTGCCAACATTAATATCGACAGTACATTGTTGATGTTGATGCTTCGACCTTTGCACCTACTTAATATTTATAAGTTCAGCATAGGCGTTACGTAAATCAATGTTTGCGGTTGTGAGTTTCAAGCTTTTGATAGTAAACTGTCTCTGGGATATGTACTTGTCTCTCCTGAAGATCCTATTTATAAACTAGGCAAGGTTTCAGTCTTAAGAATGGGTAATTTTGATGCAGTTTGTTTTGCGGACATACAGGAGGGTCATCATGGTTGGCTTTGACAATGCTTTGAATGCCAGGCATGAATCTCCCGTCAACAAATTGCAGGAGACAGAATACAGGGAAAGGGTTTTGAGGCAGTGTGCACTGGGCATGTTACTTATACCCAGTATTCTTTTAGTGAGAAACCTTTGTGGGCATTCCAGTTGTTGGATTTGCCTGGTTAGGAACATACCAAAGGGGGCATTGTACTCAATGATAGGTGTGATGAATGCTGAATACAGTGAAATAATGGCTTCTTCAGACCTAGATGTCATACCTTTGGTTATATGTTGCAAAACATAGACAGATTTCCTTACTACTGTAGACATATGATGGTCAAAGGCTAGATTATTGTCTATGTGTGTTTTCAAGTCCCTGACTACTGGGTCAACACTTAGAGGTGTGTTGTCAATATTATAGTTACCAGAGGTGGATGACTAACTGAAGGATACTATTGTGCATTTCTTGGCATTTAGTTTTAGTCCATGGCTCAGATACTAGTTATTTTGTCTCTCAGCCCTTCTTGGAGAACATTAGTGTCAGTGAGAGATTGTATGACTGCTGCTAATTTGCGATAATCTACAGATTTGATCAGCCAGAGGCCCTTAACATGTGCCATGACTCCTGCAAAGCAAATTCCAAACAGGACTGACCCCTGAGGGACTCTGCCTGTTAATCACCTCTTTTCAGACGTAGACTTCTCAATTCTAATTTCCTGGATCCTGTCTGTGACCCAGCTGGCTATCTATCAGGTGACATAAAGGTTTATACCTAACATCCTGAGTCTGTCAACAATGCCCGAATAAGTATTGTGCCAAATGCCTTACCAGGTCAAGGTAGGCAGTGTGAGCCATTTTGCCTTCATCCATCATCCATTTCTTTGGTGACCTTGTCTAAGAAGTCTACCAGGTTGAGTAGGCATGATCTGCTCTTGACAAAACCAAATTGGAATGTGTCCAGTGTCTGGATGTTTCCTATGTCATTACTAATCATTTCCATGATAATTCTTTCCATGGATTTGCATACTAGACTAATGAGACTTATGGGCCTGTAGTTTCCAGGGTCTGTAGATGGCCAACCTTTGTGCAAAGGGATGACTGCTGATGCTCTCCATTTGGAAGGCACAAAGCTTGTTTGAAGGCTATGGTTAAATATCAGTTCCAAAGGTCTTGTTAGGTCATGTTTCATGCTATTTAGAAGGCATCCTGGGAAATTGTTTGAGTTCTTTGATGCAGTGTTTTTGGCCTTAGAGAGAAAGAGCATTGAGGACGTGATCCCTAGTGATAGTAGGGGAAGTTAAATTTGATGTTATTTCTTGAGGGGAGGTTGAGGGCCGAGAGACCAGCAAAGTCAGAGGTAAATTTGTCTGTCAGTAGATTTGCTATATCTTCTGGCTCAGTATAGGTGGCTCCATTGACAATGAGCTCTGCACACAATTGTATATAGCATTTGAGGCTGCAAATATAGCTAAAGAATGCCATGTGGTTGTCCATGACCTGGAACTCCAAATTTACCTCAAATTTGACTTTCGTAGACTTTCCCCCAGATTCAGCAAGCTCTGCATGGCATGCAGGAATAGTGCAGGAGCTGCTGGAGGCAATATGGCCACCGTGCGATCCAGGAATAAGCTCCAGGGATGTGCACGAGTGCTCATGCACTATTCCTGCATGGACACAGCTGCTGTATGCAAATTATCCCATTTGCAGGTTAAAAACATGCAAATGAAGTGAATTTGTGATCCAGGAAGCTGTCAGCTGGCCGTGCAGGACTAGTGTAATGTGCAGAAATGTACTTGGTTAGTAACCGAGTACATTTCTGCAAACTACAAAACCTAGCCATGACAGTTCCAAATAAAGGGTGCATAGTATGTGTAAAGCATGGCAATGGCCAAATATATGGCCACTGGCATTAAAAACAGTTGCCAAAATAAAAAAATAACTTTTATTTTTTTTTAGCAGATTACAGCTGTTTAAGCTTAGGACAGTGGTGCGCAAACGGGATTGGGCCGGAAAAAAAAAAAAACTGAAATAAGCATTGTATCCAAAATCACTATTTTGACATTATAATCAATGGCAGGCAGAAGACAACATGGCCAGTGAATACTGGTTTCTAAGGGGGAAGGCTTAGTGTGGGACTTGTAACTATGCATTAGCAGACAATCCTATGCAAATGAGGGGAATGATACTGAATCCCAGATTTCCCCTCAATGCTAGCCAGCACCCAACTGTGTAAGTGCAGGAATTCCATGATGTCAGCCTAAGAGTTAGCTGACATTATAGGGGGTGTGTCAGGCATACTATAAGTTTATTGGAGCCCTGTGGCTTGGGGAAGGAAAAACAGCAGTAGGAAGATAATCAAGAAGAACTAGCATAGCTGGCAGGTGAAATGTATCAGAATCAGCCAATTACACAGGCAGCAGACCAGCCCAGCCCAGCACACCATATAAACTATGCAAACACCTTACCCTCTGGTTTTCCCCCACATACTCTACACCACTGGTGTACACAAGCAGGGAAATTTTACCAAACAAAAGCAACACAATGATAGCGGCTGCAGCAGTCATCATACATCAAAATGTGAAAGAGCCTGAGGGTGGTGAGGATAAGAATGTTGTAGACCACCCGACAGTGAGGAGAAGGAGAAGATTGTACAGACCCATGGTATCCTACAAGGGGCTACATGAGCTGGAGGTAGTGGTGTGCTACAGGGTGGACAGAGACCTCCTACAGAAAATTGTTGAGCTGTGCCGGCCACACCTCACACACAGAACCAATAGAGGGGACCCATCCCAGTGGATACCAAGGTATGTGTAGATCTAAGAATACTAGCCACAGGTACCTTCCAAAGGCTGACGGGGATATCATGGGGATCTCAAAGGCATCAGCATCCAGGGTACTTCACCAGTTCCTGGATGTCATGTCAGCACATGCCGGTGAGCACGTATATTTCTCCAACACCCGTGAGGCATTGACCAGCAATATGCATCTCTTCCACCAAATAGCAGAATATCCTGAGGTAGTTGGTACTATAGACTGCACGTACATATGCATCAAAGCACAACCCAGTGAGTGGGGCAGGGTCTACATCAACCGCAAGGCTTCCCCTCCATCAACTGCCAGGTCGTGTGCGATGCCCAAGGCATTATAATGAATGTGTGTGCTGGCTGACCTGGAAGCTATCACGACTCCCACATCT
This sequence comes from Protopterus annectens, assembly GCF_019279795.1. Classification (NCBI taxonomy): domain Eukaryota; kingdom Metazoa; phylum Chordata; order Ceratodontiformes; family Protopteridae; genus Protopterus; species Protopterus annectens. The sequence goes on from NC_056741.1 coordinate 1,079,538,006, forward strand.
TTCATCTGATGCAGCTTTACCAGAGATTTGCAAATGGGGACATCCCATACGGTCACCTAGTGAGGGATGCTGGTTACTCGCTGGAGCCATGGCTGATGGCACCCATCAAAAATGCACACACACCTGAACAAGAACTCCATAATGAGGCACATGTACAGACCAGAATCATAATAGAGCATGTGTTTGGGATGCTCAAGTCACGGTTCCAGTGCCTGAACACATCCAGTGGAGCCTTGCAGTACTCACCAGCTACATGTACCCAAACTGTCATCATATGTGCCATGCTACACAATATGATCCTGTGGAAACAGCTGCAGCAAGAACAGCATGGGGCAGGGCCACACAGCCACTCACCATTACCAAGGCCTGCACAAGCACAGAGTGGCTTGGAGAAGAAACAACCTGAGCCTGCCCCAGGAGGCAGAAGGAGGCATGCCCAGTATGCCCAGGCCTTGGCAAAGAGGCAACGTATAGCACATAAACTGACACAGTAGGGACCCAGAGAATGACACCTCTCTCTGACTTGCACATACAGTAAAAAGGATGCCAAACATGACACTACCTTTGCTTAGCCATGTATAGGGAGTGTACTATGTGCATCTGACATAGTCAGCCATCCAGCACCATCCTCAATACTGGCACAGCCACAAGGTAAGTCACTCTTCCTACCAATTGCCGAATGGAGTAGTATGTGTTGTTACTTGTATCTATGGTATGGATGTGAGCATGCAAGGGAATCTGGTAGCTGAATGGGATGCCAGCGGACAGTAGACACCTATAGTGACAGAGTGAGATCTGTAACAAATACTGGTGTCACCATAGTTGCCAGGACTAGACAAGGTGACAAAACTCACTGCAGGAAATGTGCTGGGACACACACATGCCAGTCAGGGAGGCTCACATACCCAACAACAGTCTCAGCCAGTAGGACAGGTGTAGACAAACACAAACAAAGGCTGTGCTAAGGCCTCTGATTGATGGCTATGGAGGACAATCCCCCCAGACCTACACAGACAGACTACAACAGGTCAGGCAGTGGGATGTTAGTTCTGAAGGGTAAGAAGTCAGAAACTGAAATGTAGGTCAATCAAATCTAAGACCTGTAGTACACTGATATGCCTCTAGTCAGCATGATAGGTTAGAATACAGAATGAAATGGAGTACCGGAAATACCAGTACAGTCATATCAAATGTGTACAAGTGTCAGGTGTGCCCCCCCCCCAATCCTATCTAGAAATGTAGTAACAGTCAGTTGTGCCCTCCCCAATTCTATGTAGACATGTAGTAACAGTCAGGTGTGCCCCCCCACAATCCTATGTAGAAATGTAGTAACAGTCAGGTGTGCCCCCCAATCCTTTGTAGAAATGCAGTAACATGTATGTGTAGGTATAATAACAGTGGAGCACAGATTACCTGAGCTGGCCAAGGTAGCAGGATAGATTGTAGCATGTGTACAATATGTAGGTCTGTGTGTGTTAGGTTGGTGTGTGTTGTATATTGTGTGAGAGTGGTCAGTATGTATGCATGGTGAGGTTTGTTCTGGCGGCCATTGCCCAGTACTGCCAATGACAGGGCCAGGTTCTCACAACTGCAGTGCCAAACACAATGCTTCCCAGCAAAACACATTCCAGCAGTAAGCCATAGTAAATGTTTGGAAGTAATATGTGTCACCATCTGAAAGATGGACATGACATGAATGTCGGCCCAGCTATACAAACAGTACCCCAAACAGACAGTGTATAATATGTGACTGTCAAATGGACACACCCTTTGAAATGTACATACAGGTTTACAGCACATTATTTGGGCTTGTAGTAGGGAATACTGACGTCATCTGGCCAAACACTGGCAGACCACAAAGGTCATAGGAATGAAGTATTGAGAAACAGCTGATGTCTCTGCACAAGCCAGCATAGGTGGAATGCCCCATGCATATCTGTGAATCAGATGCAAGTAGTGTTCATAGCACACACGCACCCTGCTCACCCCAGCACCACCCACAGGTACCTCTCCGGTCTTATCCCTGATGTTGGGAAGGAGTACAATATGACCCCCTCCTGTGTATGGCAATAGTGAAAGAATGCAGCATGCAGAGCAGGTGTCCCATGCAGGTGTGTCCCTAGCTGTAAGCAGTACCCCGCCAGCATCCACACCACTGGATCAGTTCTGACAGAAAGTATTGGCACGAACACCTTGCACACCTACCCTGTCATGCTAGGGGAATATAGTGTATTGCAGTCTGGGACTGTAGGAGTGACAGAATTGAATGGCCTGCTACAGCTGGCCTGCATCACTACCAAATGGCCTATAGTCCTCTGCCAAAGGCCTGTGTTTCACCCGTACTGCCAATGTATGTTATGTCATAGACTCCCAAATAACAACATAACACAGTCCACAGAACCCAAATGCAAGGCCATCTGGACAAATCACAGTAACATGTCCACCATGTCCTACTGCATGAACTGTGGACCAACACCAAATTACTGCTGGGATGAGGTGATAACTGTAGGAAACATATCAGATAATGTTTGCATAATGTATGGAAGAGGATAGAATAATAGGGGGGGGGAGGTCAGAGCATGGGAAGCATGGAGTGTGTGAAGTCCAAAACTCAGCCGTGTGCACATACTATCCTTGGCTGCAAACACAAGAAAGGGTGGCTACAAACCTGCTCGTAAACCACAATGTGAAGGGGTAATGTCCAGAATTATGACCCCTGCCTCTGGGTAACCTATGTGAATCTGTACAGCTGTGAGGTATGGCCACAGCAGGATATGGCCATACTGTCACATCGATGGATGTACAAGCATGGGATCCTCTGCTACCACTGTACCAACATGCTGAACCATTTACACAGACCCAGCAGCAAGTGTCTGCAGCTTCCCCTCCAGGATGCCATGACTGTGCAAGAATATGTAGGCTGCTGACCACAATACTGGAATCAGCTGCATTCACCATATGTTCCCCGGGACATCACTGCAAGCAAATATGTATACCTGACAGTACTTGATGACATAAAACATCAACAGTGTATAACAGTACATATGTCTGAATATCTCTGCTAACACCAGGACCATGTAGCAGAAGCAGCACAGACACAATTACCTACAGTAACCCACTATCATGTGCCCGTTTTGACCCCATATTGTCAACCGATCTACAGATATCCTGCAGAAACAGTTTGCTAGCTGTAGGTGTAGAACAAAAATGTCTACACTGGAGTACAATCTACCTGGAACGGATTCACACATTTAATACAGAAGGTCATACTGGGCATGCTCCCACACTTACAGAAATGAAGCCCATGCCTGGCAAAAACAGTGGACCATACATATCTGACAGTCGCAGATGTTAGTGCATACACTCCTCAGTACACACCAGTCATGCTTTGCACACATTGGATAGGAATACACACATACATCCAAGGACAACACACTGTAATAGGCCAAAAATACACATAAATAGATGTTTGGAAGAGAGTGACAGTGACAAAGAGCCTTCCATCATGAGGCCTGTCCCACCCAGCACACATCCAATTGGCTAAAACCACATGATGTGCAAATGTCAATCACCATAGAGATTTGCCTCTGGTATCCCTCAGCATTATAGTGTCTGTGGTGCTTGTGCTAACTGTGTAACATGACTGTACAAATCAGTAGTCATCTAGCAGTTGTATACACGTACCTGTGGAAAATAAAAATGTGTGTGCCTGAGTGTGTGTGTATGCCTCTAGATGAATGGGTTATGACCCATGCACACACACTGCACTCCCTATTGCCCTACTATGGCAAGCCTGCTGATGTCTTCACCTTGAAATGCACCTTTGGGGAAGTAGTAGTCCAGTAGTCTCTGTGGTGCATTCTATAACTGCCTAATGCTGTAGTGTGATGTACTAGTTAGGTAAGATCTCTAATCCCAGATGTGGCAACTGTGTGTGTGTGTGTGTGTGTGTGTGTGTGTGTGTGTGTGTGTGTGTGTGTGTGTGTGTGTGTGTGTGTGTGTGTGTGTGTTTGTCTGTGTAGGGATCAGTGTTTTTTAGGCCAGTTGCACTCACTACAATTTCAAGTGCCCTACTTTGGCATGCCTGCTGATGTCATTCACTTTGAAATATACCTTTGGGGAAGGAGTAGCCCAGTAATCTCTGCGGCACATCCTATAACTGTGTAATGCTGTAGTGTGGTATACTAGTTAGGTAGGAGTTCTATTCCCAGACATGGCAAGTGTGGATATTTGTGTGTTTGTTTGTCTGTGTAAGGAGCTATTCTTTTGAGGCCATTCACAGTCACTACAGCCTCCATTGCCCTTCTTTGGCAAGCCTGCTGATGTCATTCACATTCAAATACACCTTTGGGGAAAAAGTAGCGTCTAGATCAGAACATCAAAGTATTAAAACTTTGAATGTTCTGATATCGAACACTATTCAGTGAATGCTATGAATAGCAAAGCTGCAGAACAACAAATTCTTTCCTCGGGAAAGAATTTGGTTGGCCGTTTCTGTGGCTTCGCTATTCTTAGCACTGTGGTGGAAAGTTACAAGTTGGGTTCAGGTAAGTGTGCGATTGTTTGTACGTTAGGGTTAGGGGCGGGTTAAGTGAGTTAGGGTTAGGGCGTGGGCTAGGCGTGTGTACGATAGTGACAGACTTTAGGGTTAGGGGTGGTTTAAGTGATTTAGGGTTAGGGCGCGGGTTAGGTGAGTGTGCGATAGTGTCAGACGTTAGGGTTAGGGTTTGGGTTAAGGTAAGTGGGTAGATAGTAGCGTATGTTTAGTTTAGTATAGCATTAGATGTAGGAATTTAAGTGTATGCGTGTGGTTGCTGTTTGTTTGATGTGCTTGTGCTGTGTGTATGTGTTTCGGAGCAGTGATTTTTTTCCATTGGAAAAAATTCACTGTTCTGAATGTTCGATATTTCATGTTTAGATGTTTTGGGGCCAATGAAATAGCATTTGCTATTTTCATCTTTCGATAACGTGATATAAACTCAAAAAAGTAGCCCAATAATCTCTGTGGCGCATGCTATAATTGTGTAATGCTGTAGTGTGATGTACTATTTAAGTAGGAGTTCCAATCCCAGACATGACAGCTGTGAGACTTTATGTGTGTGTGTGTGTGTGTGTGTGTGTGTGTGTGTGTGTGTGTGTGTGTGTGTGTGTGTGAGTGTGTTTGTCATTCATATCTTGTGTGGAGGTGGCTGTGAGTGTGTAACAACTGGACTCATTGTGGAGCGGGTTTTGCAAATTTCTTATATGGTTGGCCTATTATATGTCACAATGTCCATCTTACAAGGATAACAGATGTCAAACAGCAGAGAGGCTGGGGTTGACAATCCATACCCCTACATGTAACATCAACGCCTGGTGAACAATTTAGGCAACCCTTGTATTACCCAGAGAACACTCTCAACCCATGTCTCATACACAAACACACTTGGCTAGGCAACAACCACTATGTTGGTAGTTCCCTGCATATTTTCCACAGATAGTAACCATTGTGTGATTGCAGCAGACTATAGGTGGCATAGCACCCTGTCCCATCACTACAATAGGCACATAATTGCATACAGTGCTCCTTCACTATGTTCCCCACTGGACACCTGCAAAAACTGTAGTCCCAGCAAATGTAACCCGCAAAAGGCATACCATGCCTTATACACATGCCCTGTATGGACAGATACCACAGTCACCAGGGAATACCTGCATCATGCTGTCAATGTAGGTGCAGGGTCAACCTGGTGTCCTTTGCCAGTTCCCACCACATGAGGCCAGGAATGGCACATCTGATGATAACAATCTGTGTACACAACATGCCCCAGACACCCCAGGTACATTTCCACATGTCACAGAACTTGCATGTGGGAAGTGTGCACATCCCAGACACCGTCCATGTCATGGACTATAGAACACATACATGGCAAGCATTGCACAGCACTGGCCACCCACAATAGTAACCCAGATGACTGGATGGTGAATACAATACCCACCTGTGTGGGCCAATCCAGACACTGCACCCCTGAGCCACACTGCATACCATTTTCATGTGGCCTGATGCCAAGGTGTACCCTTTCCATAGCCTTGTATAGCCTTCTGGCACAGTCAACCACTACACACCTGTGAAGCAATGCACCCATGCATGTCAGTACTGGCAGCCTGTGTCTGTGTGTGGAGTATAATAATTTGGACACCATTCACACTCACTACACCCCCCCCATTGGCCTACTGAAAGATGACTTCTGATGTCAGACACCTTCATATACCCTTTGCCCATATATCATCTTGATAACCCCTGTGGTACATGTGATACCTGTGTATTACTGTATGGTGGCAAACTAGCTAGTTAGGAAGTCTAATGCTGACCCAGCCAACTGTGATAATGTATGCGAGTCCCAGAGAGAGTGTGGCTGTATCGACATTAACACCTGTTCATGTGGGCAGGCATGTGTACTACATCTACCCTATCCCTCCTTTATCACTGTTGCAGATGTCACTCACCATCAGATATACCTTTGGACAGCTTCCCAACATGTGAGCTCTATAGCACATGCAATAACTGCATAGACATGTGTTAGCAATACATAGTCAGGCAGGGGTTTGAAACCCCATACTGGTAAGTGTGTGACACAAACATGCTTAGGTTTTACTCTCCCACCCCTTCCTGTCTTACTTTGTCTTTGTCTGTCTCTCTCACTCCCTCTCTGGTGGATGTGGAGAAGTACACCTGCTTTGTTTAGGCAGCAGCTTGTGTTTTGCAAGTGATGCTCATGATCAGCTGATGGCCTCTGCATGAATTGCAGGCCCCACTAGCTGATTGCATGTGGAACAGCTGTGGTAACATTCCCATAGCTAATTGCATGGAATCACACTCCTATACCTAGGAACATCATGTGGGTGTTGGGCCTTTTCATTCACTGTGAGCAGGACCTCATGTCGGTGTTTGTCAAACAGCATCACAGAAGGTATTAGGATATACCTCTAACAACATACACTGTGAAGACAGGCCAACAAACAGGAGGGGGATATTCCAGACATGACTACAGAATGTAAGTGTTGCTCTTCTGCATTTGGAGTAATGTTGGTTTAACACGGTTTGTGTGGATATGGCTGGTCTACATGATTTAATACTTGTCATGACAGTGTTATGTGTTTGAGGAAACTCCCACCTGTAGGGTTATCTGCAGACTGGGCAGTGTTTGGAGTCTTATGTTTCTTGTGTTACTCACAGATCACCTATCTTAGAACTGCAGAAGCATAGTCTGAGGATTGCAGTCAGTACATGGTGACAGCCATGACAGTTACTGACTTCATATCCCTCATAGGACATATGTCACAACAAACCCTGTTACAACAGTAAATGTATGAGGGTATCACAACAACATGGCAATATTGACCCAGTGTTTGTAGCTCCAGCTACAAGTCTGTCAATCTTTGTACATGTGTCATGCAGTAAGAGGTGCATGTGTTCTATACACCATTATTTATTGACATCATACCTGATAACAAGCCAGTCAGATATCAGACAGCTAGACATTTTATGTATAGTAGGAGTTATTTCTGAGGACATAACCTAGGCATTCTGTGGTTGTGTGTACAGTAGTGGGGTCCTTGTACTTATGGTGATTGTCAATAGTATGTGTATTGCAAATATGTACCTTGGCCTGTGTACAGACTGTGGTAGATGTCATTGTTCTTGGTTCTGTTCTATCTGATGTTGCATGCTGTTCCAGTGTATGGTACCCTATCGGGTCACAAGTTTGTAGGGCCAAACATACACGTCCCATACCACAGACAGGCATTGGACCACACTGTGTCGTGACCCAGTATATGTAGGGTTAGTTTGTGAGTGGCATATATGAGGATGGTGTTGATCAGACAGTCCATATAGTGTAATATTAAGCTTGCATACCATATGTGGCTGTGGCTGTGCTCGCATTGGTTGTGAGTATGCACTTTCACACAGGTGTCTGTTACTCTGTGCTGTGATATGCCTGTAGAGCCAGCAAAGCAGAAGACAAAAATATAGAAACCAGTAAAAGCAAAAAGTTATAAATCCACGGTGAGAGCGAAGTACCAGCCTGGAAACTAAAAATGAAGTCTGAAGAGTTTATTGTATAACACCACACAACACCAAAAATTTTTTCAAGCGCTTTTGCTCAGCTATTAATGAGCTTTATCAAGATCTTGATACAATAAACTCTTCAGACTTCATTTTTAGTTTCCAGGTTGGTACTTTGCTCTCACCGTGGATTTATAACTTTTTGCCTGTAGAGCCTGCTATATTTGCAGGTACATGTATATTCCCCCATACGAAATGTAAGCCAGTGTTGTGGCAGTCTGCCTGTAGTTTGCACAGTGCTTTGCTACATGCCTAGCAGCTTAGTGTAATTACCCAGTAGGATGTTATGTCCAGATATTTGCAAGAAGTACTACTGCCGGGCTACCATAATTGTTGTGTATTTCTGACAAAGCAGTGGGATTCTGTACAGATGTATGTCACTAACTACTGGGTAGTATGTAGCCATGTGACCTCTGCACCAACAGTTATGTGTCAAGACAGACAGGAGTGTGTGAATGCATAAACTGTGTGGGCATAAGTAGTCCAGTATTTACATGATATACCCATGTACATGGCTGTTAACATCCACATTGTCAGGCTTGGTCCACGTCTCAAACAAAGGGGATCTGTGTATACCTCTGGACTGATGAGAGAGTGCCAGACTGTCCACATATATTGGTTATAGCTCTGCTGTAGTGCACAGGATCATAAATGTGCTATCAGTGGTACTGTACTATGATGTCCTTAGAATGTCTGTCAGTAACCGATGGAGTACGTCAATAGCAGATGTGACCTCCCACATACAACATGTCTGTTAAGACAACCCCTGTTACAGTAGCAACAGTCTACATATATACCTGCACTACATACATGACATCCCCTTGCACTAAGAGGTTGAGACTACTGGTGCTGAGATAGGACTCCACTCCATGTTCTGGACATATGGTAAACATATATGTGTAGATATATATATATATATATATATATATATATATATATGTATAAATATTGATAGATATATAGACATATACATATCTACATACATATATGGATAGATATATGCACACACACATATATATATATATATATATATATATATATATATATATATATATATATATATATATATATATATATATATATATATATATATACAAACATATATATATATATATATATATATATATAATATATATAGATATATAGATATATATATATATATATATACACATCTACATATGTCTACACATATACAGATATATAGATGTATATGCGCATATAGTTATAAATATCTACATATATATCATCATCTTCTTTCGGCTGTTCCCATTAGGGGTTGCCACAGCAGATCACCTGTTTCCATTTCTTTCTTCCGGTCCTCTGCATTTTGCTCTGTCACACCAACCACCTGCATGTCCTCTCTCACCACATCCATAAACCTTATCTTAGGCCTTCCTCTTTTCCTGTTACCTAGTAGCTTCATCCTTAGCATCTTTTTCCCAATATACTCAGCATACCTCCTCAGCATATGACCAAACAAACGTAATTGTGCCTCTCTGGCTTTGTCTCCAAACCTTCCAACCTGGGCTGACCCTCTAATATACTTATTCCTAATCCTGTCCACCCTCGTCACACCCAGTGAAAATCTTAACATCTTTAATTCTGCCACATCCAGCTCAAACTCCTGCCTTTTTGTCAATGCCACTGTCTCCAACCCATAAACATAGCTGGTCTCACTACCCTCTTGTAGACCTTCCCTTTCACTCTTACAGGTACTCATCTGTCACAAATCACTCCTGACACTCTTCTCCACCCACTCCATCCTGCATGTACTCTCTTCTTCACCTCTCTTCCACACTCACTGTTACTCTGAACTATTGACCCCAGGTATTTAAACTCATCCACCTTCGCCACCTCTTCATATACAGAGAGAGCTATAAATGACCATATATATGATGCACTATATAGATGTGTATAAATGCATATATATGAATATATATGTGTATGTGCATGTAGACATATATCTACATATGTATATATATTTATCCATATCCTTGTCATGTGTAAACATTACTGTTGTGTATAACTTCCCAGATGTATCACACCGTATGTATCTGATATGTGTATATTTAGATATAACAACATATTTGATGCAACAGTAATATCACTAACATGTACTATACAATTGTAGAAGTCACAACGATTGTTCAATACTATTTAATATGTCTACTGACAGATGTATTGGAGATACAACAACTGTTTTCACAATTGTCATGGTGCAGTGGTTAACTGTTGTGACTATAGTGTACAGGGTCCTGGTTTCAAGGGCTGTCTATTTTGTCGTGGGGTAGAACAAAGGCTGTTGTATACAGAGTGGTTAAGGCAGTTTTTAGCAGCTTTATATGGGTTTGCATGGGTTTGTGTGGGTTTGCGCAAAGCTAAGCAGTGCTAACATATGGTTAAACGTGTGGGCATTTACACCGTGTTGGCTTCGCTTAGCAGTGCGCAAATCTGCTTAGCTGTTATATTGCAGCAATGCTGACACCTGCTAAGCATGGCTCATCCCAGGTAACCTGTGCTCACATCCTAGTCTGATGACATAGAGTAATGACATCTGTAATAGGTTTAGGTGATGCCATGTACATAGCATCAGTCTATGTGCTATCAGAACAGTAGCAAGGGGTGTGATTGTCATGTCTGGGACACTTGAGTATATGTGACCTGTACAACACTCTTATCCTTGTGAATGTGTTACATAGAAGGGTAGTATCCCAGGTTATGTGCCATCACACTGGCATGTAGTGTATCATGCCATTACTACTATTGACAGTGCTTTCCCAAGCAAGAGTAGATTGCTAATTGTAGTGCAACAAGCACCCCTGGATGCATAGATGGACTATGAGTCCTCACTGTCATGTTCCTGGTGTGTGAGCTGTGTCACACTATATATTTCCTACTGGATAATGATCTGACATGTGGAATTTAACTGTAGACTACTGTCTGTATAGCACATGTCAGTGATGGCTGCCAACATGTTGTAATGGCATACATATTGGTGTCAGACATCTATCTGTCGAAACATTCATCCTACTGCATAGCTCGTTGGCAAGCTGATGTATGTCCGTCCCTGTACAGATGTGCAGATATCAGGTATCCAGCTTGGATATGTTCAGGCAACCTATGCGTGACTGACACTGACATGCCTGCCCAGCTGTGTTATAACTGACACAGATAGGACACAACACCCGGTATGCACCACATGCCATGGGTACCTCCACTACACTACCGCAGTCAACAGAACATGCTTGGGTACATGTCTCCAACACAGACACTAACCAAGTATTGTAATACATGTTGCATACATGTCCTATTTGCAGGAGGCACCCAGAGGATTGGCTGATGCATGTCACTCTCACCCTGTGGGTCACCACAGTGGTGTCTGTACATATATTTCCTGCTGGCACATGGCAGGTGGCAGGATTCCACTGTACACACATCCCCTACACTTCCCATCTCTCCATGGACAATAGCCAGGTACACACCCATGACCACCTGCAGCAATGCACCCCAGTACTGACAAATGTGTACATATGCATTACTGAGGATATCAGTGTCTGTATGTTAGTACACCTGTAGTTGGGAATACCATGAGGCCCTTCACACCCACCACAACACCCATTGCCATAGTTAGATGTGGCTGCTGCTGTGCCGGACATTCCATGTACCCTGTTATGCTCCTCTTCTTAAAGGCTACCTGAGCCTTGCAGTACCAGCACAGCACTGTTGTACAAATGGGTTGATAGGCATGGGATATCCACTGTGTTCTGGCAAGTGTATATGTGCATGTGTGTATATCTGTAGGGTACAGTATTCCAAGGACACATATTCCTGTTACAATATGCATTGCCACACAGTAGTACAGATAGTGATGTTGCTGCCCATAGGAGAGGCATGACAATGCATCACCCTACTATGACTGTGTCATGTGCATTAGATGCATATCCCTGTAGTACCACTCTTGGGATGGACAATGGGTTGTTTTGCAGTCCTGGTCAATGTGTGATGGTGAGTATGTCAGAGTGTCATCGTGGGATCCAGTGCGTACAATATTCACAGGGGGTATGGGTGCTGTGTTCACTGTCATTACACCATGGTATCCCTGGTACATGTCCCATGTACGACTGTATGGTGACCACTGTCACCATCAACCATACAGGTAACTGATAACACAATCCAGCCAAATTATGCATGTGCTGTGTGCAGCTTACCTGTAACACATTGGACACACTGACAAGTTAGTTATCACTGATAGGCCCAGGTCTCTCAGATGTGTGTCTGCCTGTTATGTGTCTGTTAATGTGTATATGATGGTATGTCACGCTATGTATTGTCCATATACAGCCATTACATCCCCCATTACCATACTGTACATGCCTGGGGATGTTCTGCATGTAACATGTAACCTGGAACACACCTCATCCTAAACGCTATATGGTGTGTGCAGTTAAAGCCACACACACATCAGTAGCACTACATAGGGGTCTAGTCCCAGTGTTGCCAAGTAAAAGTGTGCATGTATGTGGAGGGATCTACTTCAGGTTACTGAATATACATGTCCCAGGGCGTCATCTGTCCATGTGGCACAGGCAGTAACTGTTATACAGACCTGTGACATGTTCAACTGTACCCAGGTTATGACACAGGCATGGCATCACCACAGTGCCATACCCCTTGTGAGATATGACAGCAGGCCATCCTCCTGCTGACACATGTACACCTACAACACAAAAGGATAACATTATGGAGACCAGAATCACTCAGTGTTACTAACAGGTATAACGCATCATGGCTGGACAGCTACACTACTTGACATGTAAGCATTAAACATTACTGCTGACAACATGTTACACAGCAGTACATTGGTACACTGTAATACAGTCACCGTGTGCATCATAACCATATTAGCCTGTCCCTGCATCAATGTTATGGATGACAGGGATGTGGCACAACTATCATCATATGCACAGGGTGTGTTGTTTGCCAGAGACCTAGGGTGGGCCATACGTTTGACACCATGTGTGTGTGGGTAAGGGGTGCAAGTTGCTGATATGGGCATGGTGATGTGGTGTGTGTAGGTATGGGGTTGCACTAGGTGTGTTTGTATAGTGTGTGGGTATGTATGTACACAGTTCTGCCATGTGGCTGTTCTATACAGGTGTTTCTTGGACAGCTGCAGACCATACCTGGCAGGGTGTGCATTTCACTGCTTCCAGCCATGGACACATGGACTGTGCCCCTCCCCTGATGATGACATATGTCCTCTAAAATCAGGTCCCTCCTGGGACTGGCCAGGGCCATGTGCATGTGGCCTGCTGTGGTGTGGTGTGGACAGCGCCCCCTGCAGTGCTGGGGCTGGTACTGCCACTACAGGAGTGGCTTGGTGTCCTTGCATGTCCACGCCGACCACCAGATGTTGGTTCCGCTGGCCTGCATCCACACGGCCGTCACCCCACTCCCACCACATGTTCTAGCACAGATAATCCACAATGTATGAGGCCCACCATCTCACCCAACCATCTATTCATGACCTCTGTATAATCACAGAGGGCACCTGCAAGTTCATGGATGTTGTCACTTGCAAATGAGAAATCAGCCCTCTGCAGCCTCAGACCCTGTCTGGTGTAAAGTTCCATATGTGCCTGGGCCTCCATGACAGTATGAAACATGCATCTGGTGATATCAATTTTGGCATTTCTGGCAGGGGCATGATGACCAGTAGCCCTCCAATGAGCACACCACTACATCTGCCTTTGTGGTGCCCTGCTGGACATGTAGCTATGCCATAGATACCACACTCTCCTGTCCACTGCCACCAACTGCCAACTGTCCCTCTGCTATAGCCATTGGTGATGGGGTATCTATAGGCACTGTGACTGTGTGCGGGGATGGGGTGGATAATAGGGAGATGTCAAATGATGGTGCAGTTTTGGCCTCTGACAACCGCACCTGTGCCTCAACACACCTGTCATCATTTTTGGTGTCTGTATGGACACCAACATCAGACTGCATGCAGGAGGGACCCTGACCCACCTCTCCACCTGTGAGGGGAAAACAAGAAATGCACTTTAAGACCTGTATGGCATTACATAACAGTACACACACACACACACACACACACACACACACACACACACACACACACACACACACACACACACACACACACACACACACATACACACACACACATATACACACACATATACACACACACACACACACACACACACACACACACACACACACACACACACACACACACACACACACACACCCTGAAATTCCACCAAAGTACCTACCTGTCTCTGAGTTTATAGACTGTCCCAAGTTTATTCACATAAGTTCCCCATCCTCCATCACACTTGGAAGCATACACTCATTAATACCACTCATTAACGTATCATTCTTCTAAACGCCTAGACATGTGATCACAACACATGGCCTGTTACTCCATTAGCTCTTTGACTTGATTGGAGTAGGTTTTACAAGGACTCACTGCTATCATCCAGTGTTCACCCTAGGTATATCCGGACATCATGAGCATGGCCCACATATGTTAGGGGCTACTACGGTCACTCAAAAATGTCACACACTGGAGTGTCATATGTAACTATTGCTCAGTAGATGCAAGATATGTTGCTCAATCAACTTATTATTTGGACAACAGTAATATATTGGTACACTCTCTGGTGTTGTCTAGTAATTCCCCAATGCATCTGTAGTGCTGCATATGTGGGTAGTCATTCAACTTTCTTCTGATTGCAATTTTAACAGTATAACTAGTGTCTAGTTTCCCTCACAATGTATATTCCATGCTACAGACCTTATTATACTATCAGCTGTCCTGAGATAACATATCAGACAAGTATTCCTGGTGTGTCATTTGTTAGCCCATGTCCATGTACTGCACAATTCCAAAGGGAAGTACTGATGTATAAGCAACCCCACAATCACACATGTGCATGCATGGATACCCACACAAATACACACATACACATGTACACAGACATTCTACATGCATCAACCTCCCCCACTCCACCAGATTGCACTTACAGACAAAATAACATCCTCCCCACACACACACACACACACACACACACCTACAGATGAGGTTGCACAAAGATAGTACACATAGACCTCCCATTACCCATCTGTCAACATGCATAACATATGGTACTCAACAGCATGCAGTGCAGCTATAGCCAAATTCATGCTTGCAACAGTATACATGTGTGTGATGCATGGGCTGTTAGTAGATGATGCCCCTACCCCTGGAAAACACTGCACCCATGTACACAGTATTTCTGTGCACCTGTTCTGCACCCTGCCATGTACTGTGCACTATACCTCACAGGTGTACACACTATTGCTGAATGTGTATTACTGTGTCAGTTATATCTGCTCTAATGCTCACAGCCCCTATGTGTTTGTCCATCACATACCTGGGATGATATGTGGACAGATGTCATTTGTGAATGCCTGATGTCTGATTTACAGATGTCAACATCAGCGGTGCATGAATGACCAATATGATACTATTACACTGACAACCATCAAACCTTACCATGGCTATGGAGAGTGTACACACCCTTAGTGATATGACACCCTCTTCCTTGATATGCCATGGGATCACATCACTGCATATGTTAGGATTATATGAGCCTGATATGTGACATATGTCCTGTACAATCAAATGCAGCATCTAACAAATGTATTAGTTGTACTGATGCTGACTGCGATGCATACACTTCATGGGTGCATATGTGTGCACGCCCTTATCATGACTGTTTGTTGCACCTACTGTTATGTGTACTACAACAGTCACTATTCCTGGCAGGGGTATACTAGCATGGGCCATCTGCATTTGCCAGTATATGGTTAGTCTGCCCAACGCATGTTCCCCAACTCTGCATGATTGCGAGGTCAACTCATGCGCACATCCCTTGGAGTTCACACACTGCCGTCACTATTGCTGTGGAGTCAGGGTTATGTCGGCCACAGTTCCTGACCCTGACTGTGTGCAGATACAGCCATTTGTAGCATCCTTAGGATCCCTGCTGCAGTGCACTGGTGTGTCATGATGACACCCCCTCCCCACCTTCAGCCTTTTTGCAGATGCCTGACAACTGTGGCCTACATATGTGTGTCAGTTTGCAGTGTCCCAAACACTGAACACCACGTGTAACAGCCTAGTCCCACCTAATGAATGGCAAGCATACAGGTGTACACTGGCACTGGCACAGTACAGATGGGGATGGTGGGCCTGAGCTGGGGTGAGGCATTGGTTGTGCAGCACATGTATCTTACATGATACTGCCTGTAGGTTTTCAACGTTGTCATGGTACACCAGTATACATTGCAATGCATGACATTTGGGGACCTCTTCTGTTATGCATACATTAACTGTAGAGAGGCCTGGCTGATGTTTCCTGTGGTACAACTGTCACATCTGATTACCCTAACCCATAGGCCACACGTAAGCAGAGTCCAGGAAATTGCTGACACAGGTACTGCACAGCCAGTACTTGCTAGATGTTCCTGCAACCCCCTCAGTGTTGTGGCATGTGACTAGACAGCCCACATGACCAGTTTGTTACATGTGACATCATCTGTCTTAGATGGCCATCTGTTTATTTCCTATATCATTCCTGTCCCATACAACATTGCCATATAAATGACTGTCTGCACTCTTTGCCATGGTATATGCAATGGTGAGGTATGGCTACACGTCCAGCTCATGGGTGCTACCTGTTGGGTATAGGGCCCACACAATGTCATGTAAGATGTGTGCAAGCCACGGCTGCCTCTGTTGCGGTAAGTGTGCACATTTAATGACCAAACGTCTTGGACAGCAGACCAATACATGGTGTAACATTGGGGATGTGTACTTGCTGAAAGGTGCATTTCCATGACAAATGCATGCTGTCAGTTCCTTTACAGCTGCTTCCACTATATTTTATCTGGAGTGTGTGCACACATATACTTCCAGTGTTTGTGAAGGTATGTATTCCCCATATTTGCTGCCCTAACCTACAATTCCATAAGACACACTCATTGCTCATGTTGGGACCACATTGCAGGTTTTAAGGGTTGTGGACCACAGTATTATGATATGACGTAGTGTAAATCTGTAACAATTTCCATTGTAATACTGGTATATACACTATTGTAGCACTGTATAAGGGTTATGTTTCACACATGTCCCTACTGTAGGCCATTTGTCCCACCATTATGTTCATCTCTGTGGACACATTTTGCAATGACAGGATGTTAGTTATATTGCAGGTGTCTGACATACCCTTCAGATGCACCGTCATGGTCACCACTGTGATGCAGTGCAGTTAACAGCAACAATACATGAACATGTATGGCATGTGTTATGGGTTGGTGTGTTAGATGTGTGCATGGAATATACCATAGCCATAACATGACCAGTGTATTGGCAAGCATGAACATAAACCATACTTGCCAGCTACAAGCTGCTGCCTTGGAGGTATACCACAGGGACTGACATAAGTGTGTGAGAGAAGTGACGTCAGTAGCCACAGCTGTGGCATTGGTACAGGGTGGGTGCAGCATTACAGTACATCAACAGTACAAGTCCACAATACTACAGCTTATGCACATCTGTTTATTACTACTATGCAGCAACAGACTAAATATATGTCATCTCACATATGCATGATCTACCTGCACAGATGTGGATGGATATGCAACAGTGATCTACTGATGTGCCCTATGGGCTTACCTGCATGCTCCTCTGCTGGTGTGTGGGTAGCACCCACCTCCACTATACTCTCTGCCAGTTGTGTGTGTGGGTGGGCAGGTGCCACACGGCTGGTGAGAAAGTCCTCAACATGTGTCGGAGGAAGGATGGCATGACACCCCCCCAATTGCAAGGTGATCCCCCCAGACTGCAGCAGTATGCTGACGGGCATTGCAAAGCAGGTAGCTGCAATGATGCCAGACCTGCTCATAACTACTGTTATGCAGGCTATATCACTGACCCTGTGGACTAGATCATTCCATAGGGTGGTACACTCCTGCTGCTCATGGGCTGTTCTGCTAAACAGCACCTGGTAGCGCTGTACCAGGTGTGTGATGATGACCTCATTTTCGTCCGCTGAATAGACAGGTAGTCTGCCATGTGACATCTTGCCTGAAAGACATAAAGATGGAAACAGGTCTGAGCAACTCATACAGCAAAGTTACCATAGTTCTTAACTCATTCCCTCCGGTACATCTGTTTTGAGTGTGTGCCTTTAACTCCCAGTGGGCATGGCTTAAGCCTTTAAAAAATAAAGTTATCACCTTACAGTTCTAGAAAATACTCATTGAGAGAGGTCAAATATCAATACAGTTGTGTTTGCCATCACATATATTTCAAGATAAAATATCCTGGTACCTTGTATGTAACATAAATTTGGAATTATTAATGCAAATATGAACAATCAATATTTGACACCTAGAGCAGCAGTAGGAGTTAACTGAAGAAGACGCCTGGAGGAGCACTCTGTCTCCCCCCCACCATATCTTTCACAACAAACTGTTCACACAACTCAATAGGTATGGCTACAGCTTACCTGCCATTGGGACATATATCGTGCTGTACCACACTTTGTGTTATGTGTTTGTAGCCATGTTCCCTGTGGGGACACTATCATTGCTGGCCTATTACGGGCAATGTCACCTGCATGCCATTGTAAGGGCCACTATGGTTCCATATATGCATGTGGTCTGTTTGCTATGTGATTGCTGCACATCTGTTGTTATGTGTTATTGGGGATGTCTATGCATGCTGTTGGACATAATCTGGGAATGTGTGGACTATTACTACTCACATATGTTTTATAACAGTGACACTATAGCATGTTTAGGGAACAGTTGCCAGCAGAACCACCTCTCCCACCTCATCTGGCCATGTTACTAGGCAATATCACATGTGGGTCCCACCCTCGGGCCTCCTCATCTACTGGTCCTGCACTACTTTCAGGTGGAAAAATCACAGGGGATGGTGTACCCCTCCGGGGCACACACAGACATGATCCTATCACCCGAGGTCAGGTCCGGGTTCTGGTGCATAGGGAGTTCCACAGAGACATGGGGGATGTGCCACAGCACCTTGAGGCCATCAGTACATAATCACAGGGTCCACATGCTCCTCCTGCTCAGCTTCCAGCCCAGGCACCTTCAGGGCCATGAAGCTGCTGTTGTGACTGGCAATGGGTGGGGGCCTTGTTCCCATTGTTTCTATATGGGGGCTCATGTGGCTTCCACATCACAGATGACACTCACCATCCAGGGTGTTTTCCACCACATGTGTCATATACCACCCCTGTATGCTATATTATCTATCTACCAACCCAATCCACCTCCACAAATATACCTGCTATCCTTCCCCAAATTTCCAATCCCACCTTCACAGACAAGGGCAATGTGGCTGCAACAAAGGGTTCACACGTGACATAACCATCCATGGTGCACACACTTACTGCTGTATGTATATGTGTGTATTGATATGTGTGATGTTCCCTCACACATAGTATGCAGCACTGTGACATGCATTTATATACATATGTGTGTGTGTTTGTATATATGTAGACATACACATATATATATATGTGTGTTTACACACACATATATATATATATATATATATATATATATATATATATATATATATATATATATACATATAGGTGTCTGTATATCTGTAGACATACATGTATATACACACATATATCTATCTAAATATATATATATATATATATATATATATATATATATATATATATATATATATATATATATATATATATATATATTTATATATGTATATTATATATGTATATATATATATATATATATATATATATATATATATATATATATATATATACACACATATATATATACCTATATATATGGAGTGCATTCAGACATTAAGTCCAAAATCTCTAACTCTCCTTCCTACACGGCTGCACTGTTCTGCCTTGCTACAACACAAACAGGTGCCACATATGGACACAGCCTAACATTAGGGATATATGTATATATATATATATATATATATATATATATATATATATATATATACATATATATATATATATATATATATATGTATATATATATATATATATATATATATATATATATATATAGACAGATTTCAGGTAAACCTATTACACACCTATGCATTTCAGCATGCTACATTACACATTAACTTGAGTGTCCTGCAAGTGGTGGGCTCTGGAACCCACGTGTCCATCATTATGGCATTATTCCACCACCAGCTTTTGGCCACAGTAATATACATGTTTTCCATTACACAACACACACTATGATGACTTACATCTTGTCAATCAGTGCTGCTCTGCACAGTTGATGGGTATGGCCCACTACCCACAGGGACAGACACTATTGTCCATAGCAGTTGTTCAGCTGGACCTCATTACAACAACAACCCATTATGGCACATATAAATCATTCCACATCATCTATTTCATTACTATGGGCCAAGTACTATAGTCAATTACATGCATATATACTTCACATACCTGTCGTGAGAATGATGTCTGCTCTGGATAGTGTGCTTGGATTTTTTGTGTTTTTTTTCCTTTGCTTTGGCTTGACCTTTAGCTTTCTTTCTTTCTTTCATTCATTCACTCTATCTATCTCATTCTCTCTCCAGTAAATGGATTGAGCTGATTTGAATAGATTGCAGCATGGATTTTACAGGTAATGCACATGATCAGGTGATGGCCTCTGCACCAATCAGCGTCCTCCATTTGCTACCTGCATGCAGCATGCTGTGTAGTACTTCCAATTACCACTGTCATGGAAACCCACTACTATAAATCCCTAAATAATGTGGGTGTAGTCCCTTTACCTTTCCTGTATAGTAGACATCCTTCCTGTGTGTGGGCAGCAGTGTTACAGACAACAGGTAGCAATACCTCTTACAAGACGACTTGCAGACTCAGGCCAGCTACATATTTGTATAAGGTTCCAGAACTGCAGACAGAGTGTAAGTAGTCTTGTTATGTGCATTGTATAGCACCAGTGTTACAGGGTTTGTGTGTACATACTAGTTTAACATGGAATGCAATCTGTCTACATAGCTCTCAACTGTGGGCCTATCCACATGATGGCCAGAGGTGTGCCTCTTATGTTTTGTCTGTCCACCACACAGGTCTTGTGTCAGATATATTGGCAGAAAAAAGACAGAAAATCCACCCAAGGATGGCCAATCAATGAAATCCACAAGTGTTCCAATTAAAATGCAGTCCTTTAATACGAATAAAACTTCGACTTGAAAATAAAATGAAAAATAAAAAAGCTCAAAACTGTCCCTTGAAGATATACGATAAGCGCTTTCAACTGTTGTCTTCCTCAGATCGTATAAGATATATCACTGGAAGTTTGTGTGTTGAGTGCTATTAGTACATGGCTACATCCATTTGTGTTTCTGACTTCATATTCCTGACTAAGGGTGAGCTGCAGACTATCCTGTAACACCAGCAACTTGCTCAGTGTATGACAACACTATTTCACATATGGGCCTGTGTTCCGGCCTCTGTCCTCCACCTACATACCAGGTTTTGTCCATATGACATGCTGTAAGTGATTGTTATGTAGTGGCCTGTGATTATGTCATGCTGCCATTTCTGCCATCATTCCAGTGCTGTTGTGGCCCCCACACATATTGTGGGGTTGGGTCCATGTATATGTGGGCTTCATCTGCACAAAACATGTGTGCCCTTCTGCAGTCCAGAGGTCAGTGTATGTAACAGTGTTATATGCCCCTGTAAGTCAGTCTAGGGGGGAAGCACCATAATTAACCTAGGCTGTTACAACATGTGAGGGATATCAGTAGTAAGCTGTCTTAAGGTATATGGCTGTACATTACCATACATTTTACCTTGGGAACATTGCTGGCCTACTGCTTACTGCCATACAGACTGTTCTGTTTGTCAGTGTGATTGTGATGTTTTCAGTTATGCATTGTTATGTAACAGATACATCCCATTGTGTCAACTTAAGTCTTTTCCCCCTAGGGATTGTGTACAGAGTGTAGTTAGAGGCTGCTGCACTATACATCTGCATTACATACTGTTGATTGATTGTTATCCTGTGGCCCAGTCTGTCTGTACTGTTGTACTACTTGCAGGCCTTGGCATGGACAGCAACATATGTTATACTTTCGGATTACTGTATTAAATGATCTGCTTGAGAGTTGCAATAATCTGTTTGTATGTATTTCAAAGTCTAAACTGCTGTATGACATGGCATATACAACTGTAATAGTAGACAAATAAAACTTTCTTATGTATGCAAACCTTTGTGTGGTGTCATATCCTTTGATTTTTCTGTGGGTATATGTTTCAGGCAACAGTTGTCTTTTGTATGGGTGACTCATACACTGTCCATTTGATAAGGTGGCAACTGTAGGAATACTGGCTGTTCAGTATGGTGTGCACCCTCTAAATATGTATCTTTCTATACATATCTCTGTGTGTGTATGTGTAGTTTTATATATATATATATATATATATATATATATATATATATATATATATATATATATATATATATATATATATGTATGCATATATATATATGTATTGCATATATGTGTGTGTGTGTGTGTGTGTGTGTGTGTGTGTGTGTGTGTGTGTGTGTGTGTGTGTTTGTGTATGTATCTTTGTAATGTTTATTGCTTCCACATTGTACGTTCCCTATGGTAGACAGAGTGTACTGCATGATATGTTATTGATACCATCCTGACATCATACAAGTGGGATGGATTACTGATAACGTCTTGTGCCCATGTTGTGTCGGGTCCTGGGTATGGGACTTGTAACAGCTGGTATTGTATTGCCAGGCAGATCTGTTTTGCTGTGGGGAGAGGGTGATATCAATATTTACAAGAAGTATTTGCTTGGGCCCCCTCACCCCCATTAATGGTGCCTTTGGTCAAATATGTATTTACTATGTTCTCTTTTATATCTATAGATATATATCTGTATAGACATATATATGTATATATATATATATATATATATATATATATATATATATATATATATATATATATATATATATATATATATATATATATTTATATATATGTATATATATATATATATATATATATATATATATATATATATATATATATATATATATATATATATATATATATATATATATATATATATATATATATATATATATATATATACACACACACACACACACACACACACACACACACACACACACACACACACACACACACACACACACACACACACACACACACACACACACACACACACCTACATGTATAAATACATTTCCTGTATGTACTGTTGAATGACTAAAATCAGCGTTATGTGTATCTGACATGGCTTAATGGTAAAGCACTTTGGCTGTAATGTGTAGGGTCCTGGGTTTGAGGCTTGTAGAGGCTGTTTATTTTGTTGCTGGATAGAACAAGGGCCATTAGATACAGAGTGATTAAGGCACTTTTAAGTAGTTGTAAGCGGGTTTGTGCGGGTTTGCACGAAGGTAAGCACTGCTAACTTTCAGTTACAGTTTCATATACTGATTTACCTTCTCAGTTGCTTTACCTGTGCAGGCATTGCTTACCCCCATGCAAACAAGCTTAAACCCACTTACTACTGCTTAAATATGCTTACTCTTGCTTAATAGTGCTTACTCACACTTACCCCCTCACTAATTTAGACAGTAATGTAAAATCGTTCTTGGGAAGGTGGTGGATTTGGACACTCTATAGATTTATCATTCATTACACATTGTACCTTTGATTTGTATCCCTGATTCATGTGTACCTATACTGTATGGGGCACTTGTGTTTATCTGTGGATTTTACAACATTATGACAATGAGACCTCACATCTGCATTTAATGCAGTACTCCAGTTCACAAATATATGTTATTTAGTAGGTTATGCAACAAAAAATATTGTTCATAAAGTGATTTGACATGGAAAATGGAATGCACTGGAGTGAGACTCGAACCGAGAATGACTGCTCATAAGGTGAATGCTCTGTCCACTACACTATTGCATTACTGCTTCATTTGCATATATCTTGATATTTATCCTCTTGTGCCATATAAGCTGCAATAAACATAGGTAAGCAATGGGCAAACCCGCACACCTATGGTTAAATTTTATCTGTTTGATAAAAAGAATTAGCTTGTTTATATTTTATATTCTAACTATTGCTCTTATAAACTTGGGGGGATGTTGCTGGGGGTATGCGAACACATATGAGCGGTCTCGCACATTCTTATTGCTGTTCTTGCTTGCAGGGGTGTGTATATTCTGAGAGATCGGCTCTCAGACATGTCCCCTGCACTCGTACGCACTTCGTGTCCATTTAGGAGCTCATGAAGTGTGCCTTCATTAATATGCCTGGTGCACTGCTGTGCTGCTCCTAAACGGTCACTTCTGTGCAGGACTAAGCTAGTCCTGCACGAAAGCGGCCATTTCGGAGCAGCACAGCAAGTGAGTCTGGGGATGTATTTTTTCTCTGAGTTGTTTGTTTGGTTTGATGAGAGTGTTTTTATCCTGCTGGATGCTACACCTCCTTATTTTGCCAAGATGTTCTTCCTTCTGTTATAGCGTTTATTGATGTGATTTCACCAGAGTGGCTTGTTTTTTTAGTTAGTTCTGTATTTATACCTGGTGGGTAAAGATGCCTCTATGCAGCTATTAACACACTTGTAAATCGTTTCTGTGAACATTTCTGCATAGGCAGCACTGTTTTCAAGGTTTATGGGGGCTTGAAATTTTGCTAATTTATCATTTAATAGTAGGAAGTTAGCTTTAGAGTACTTGTTGAACATTCTATGACTATACATACCTTGCAGCCCAGGGTATCAGGCCAGCAGCTCTCGAATCATCTCTGCTAAAATACATCCCCATACCCTTCAATACTACTGCATCTCTGTATAGGTCTATAATAACACTTCACAAACTGAAATGACATTGTAAAAATGCTGGAAATGAGACTAGACTCTCAAATATTGCCTGAACTGAAATTAATCAATACTCTGTTATTGTTTTTCCTGTCTTCTCTCAACTGCTGCAGTACTGAACTAACAGAGGCTACAGCTACCTCTCTAAATGCAAAAGTATGCATTCTCAAAAGCTCCATGATCTCTTCAATCTGTGCTTTAAATTTATACTGCAGATCTGTGATTCCTAACTTCGACTTTTTGCAGCTCGTCCCTCACTTAATATGGTGTGGAACAATTTTATTTCTTAATTGTTATATACACATATATATTATATATACTATACACTTAGCAATTTTATTTATTTATTGTATA
>NC_056741.1:1079565979-1079618479 GCF_019279795.1 Protopterus annectens
TTTCAGAGCTTTACTGGAAAGGCTCACCCAGATTCTGCTACAGTTTGCTGTGAGGGAAAGGTTAGTTTGCTTTTTATTTGTTGTGTTTTTTTGCTTTTTATTTGTTGTGTTTTGTATTACTTTATTGCCTTTTCTATTTTGTATACTGTGATTTGTTTTCTTTACACTGTGTTTTACTTGTATTCTGCTTTTAATTGCATACTAAAACTTGAAAAGAGACCACAACTCTGTCTCTTGTGAGTCAGACAGAAATTTTTCCTACCCTCCCACCTGATTACTGTTGTGTTCTTAAACACCACTGTCTTTCTAGTTGCCTGCCCCTTATGTTAATTTGACCATATATCTCACTTCCTCTCTGCTTTTACTGGCTGATGTGAGTAAGCACAACATTATTATTTTGTGAAATCACTCCCCTTCAACTATTTAAATTTATTGGCCATCCTACTGTATTCCATAGTACCAGAATACAAAAGTGACCACCCCTTTCAATCTATCTTGCTGTTTTAAAAATAGTGACTCTCCACAAAAACTTAACTTTTAGATAGGTAAAACTTAAGTTACCTACTTCCATATCTAACCTCTCTAGTGCACACTGCAGTGTTTAGGATACACCGCTTTTTTCATCTTACCTTTAAGCATCTATTGCAAGACCACCAGTTATTATAGAGCCCACATTCTGCCTCTCAGTAGTAATCTTGGAATTACTGCTTCTGTTTTCTTCTGGTGAGAGAAGGAGTGCAGTTACATAATTTCCTGGAGACTGCTGATCACCAGAAAGGTTAATAACTGCTTTATAGGTGACAGCTTAGAATATGTGCTTATATTCTGATCCTGGTGAGAGTAGGAGCAGAGTGCATTGATCCGTGACTCTTTCTGGTTGGAGGGTGAGTGTCTGTGCTTAACATGCCTGATTGGTCTGGTTGTTATTTGAGGCATCTACAAGAAAAAGGCTACAAGCCTGCAGACCCTTGCATCATCTGGGACAAGACTGTGGATCACCAAACAGGCTGTGGCCTGCTTCTCTTCTTGGGATTGGTGCTAAAACTAGCTAGTTTTAGCTAGAACTAGCCAGTTTTTTTTTTAGTTTCAGCACTCAAAACTGTTTCCTTGTGCTCTGCACTTGCTCAGAACTCGTTGTAAGTACCAAATAAACAACAAATTACTACAGCACTCAACTTTCCTCATTTGTCAAGAGGAAAACAGCTCTTAGTACTTAAATTAATAAGCACCTATCCAGGCATGTCCATGGGTAAGCTCCCGGTGTTTTCTCCTGTCCACCTGATGAATCTGGTCATCTTGGGGCAATGTAGCAATTGCCTTATGTACACTGGCAACCCTCTCCTCCTACCACCTAACACTACAACCTGTGAAAAATGCACTTATATAACCAAACTGGAAGCCAAGCTCTCCAGCCAAGACTGGACTAGACAGTCAAGAGGAGAAGGTTAACACCTGCACCACACCACACTCAACCCATATTCCTTCAAAACCCACACATAGAAACACAAAGCACATGCCCACATTCATGGAGGCTCTCAATAAAAATCTTCCCAAGCAACAGAGACTTCCCAAGCTGAAACACAGACAACCACCCCCCAACACTACCCAAATGACCCATAGCCCACAAAATCAGTGTGCCACTCAACCTCAGCCCATAAGGTGAAACAACGTACCCAACACACTAGTCATAGGTGACTCTATAGTCAGGCACACTGATGTCCCACTCACCAGGCTAAACAAGGAGAAAGCTACTGTCAGCTGCCTGTCGGGTGCCAGGCTCAACCACATAATGCATGCACTTGGGTCATTCCACAACAAGTACAAATATGACTCTGTCATTGTTCATGTTGGTGTGAATGACCTGAGACGTACCTCCCCGGACTACATCAAAAGAGACACGGAGGAGCTCTTGCATCTTGTAGCCAAGACAGATATGACCTTAACCCTGAGTAGCATCCTGCCATCACCCAGAATGATACCACAGTACAAGGACAAAATGATTGACTTCAACAATTGGCTAAGCTTCTGGTGTCATTCTAAGGAGATCCAGTATTTGTCTGCCTGGGATGACATGGTCGACAGACCACGATGCTTTGCCAGAGATGGCCTACAGCTGTTGCCCCTGGGATTCCAGATACTGACTAAGGATGTGGCCACTCCTATAGTGCCTTTTTTAGGCAAGGTTCAAATGCTAAATTCACCACCATAACAGGTGTAATCAAGCAAACTCTAAGGGTAATGCTACTCCATGCTAAAAGTCTAAACCTCAAAATGCACTCACTTGAGGCACTCCTTAAAATGGAGAACATTAACATCTGTGCAGTGACAGAGACCTGGTTCAAGGCTCCAGAGAGCACCCCTGCATTGCCAGGCTATAATTCATACCACACATTTCAGCCACCTAACCTGGACTGAAGCACTAAAGGTGGAGGTGTGTCCATATTCATTAAGGATATCCACACCTCCAGGCTAGTTGTTCAACATAATGCATCTGAAATTATCCAAGTGCAACTAACACTGGGCAAGACTGCAATCCAGGTTGTAGCTTGTTACAGATCCCCCACCATGCCCAAGGATTCCCACTCTTCATTTCTTAAGATACTGGAAAATATTAAGGTGCAACCCAATACCTTAATTATGAGTGATTTCAACTACCCCACCATTAACTGGGAAAACTACTCATGTACCAACTCATTTGCTCAACATTTTCTGACATTCATAAATTCCAATGCATTGGATCAGCTTGTCCACACCCCCACCAGGGGCAGCAATATCCTGGACCTGGTCATTACCAATATGAGTAACCGATGCTCCATGTCAGAGGTTAACTCCTCGCTAGTCAGATCCGACCACAGGCTAATCAACCTAAACATCCCTGTCCCACCCCAATTAAGGAAAGCACCATCAAAACCTACTCCAAAGCCAACTTCATGCTTTTTAAGACAGAAGTGGCAAACTTCACGACACCCATGCAGATGGAAAATAGAGGTACGACTGCTGAATCTTACACAAATGTACTGTATAAGCACATACACGAGTGCATGTATCATGCCATCCCCAACAGAACCAAGATGGTATCCTCCAAAAAAAGGAAGCCAATCTGGTGGTCCCCTGCCATAAACAAACTCTACAACAGAAGGAAGAAGGTGTTGCATAAAAAAGTAAAATCCCAAGATTGGAGGAACTCCCTGGTCAGCCTCAGCAAGAAGCTGAGATCCCTCATAAAATCCTCCAAAGCCAGTTATGAATATAAAATCACCACTGATTCCAAAGACAGCCACAAAGAATTCTACAGCTATGTCAAGAATCTGTATGGCAACACTCAGATCTACTCTGAGCTACAGCACAATGGCACTAAATATGCAGAACCAACCTATATTGCTAACATCCTGGCAGATAGGTTCAATGCTAACTTTACCCCCCCCCATCACCCTACAAAGGACCCATCTTAATACCAGAAGAATGCAAAGCCCCTGTAATCATCGATGAACAAGTAAAGACCGCACTGTCTAAAGCCAATAACACAGCATCCCTGGGACCAGACAATATCCCAGGCTGCATACTGCATGAACTACAGAATGAACTGGCACCCCACCTAAGTACCATGTTCAATCATAGCCTCACCTCAGGCTATGTGCCTACTGAATGGTGCGCAGCAACATTTATCCCACTCCACAAAGGGGGTGCCACCACGGACCCCAGAAACTACCACACAATTAGCCTGATGAGCCTGGTCTGCAAGACCATGGAAAATATCATCTTGGAGCTTATAAACAAAGACATAGGTAATCTCCAAACCCTGGAACCACTCAGTTTGGGTTTGTAAAAGGTAGATCATGTCCACTAAACTTGACTGACTTCTTTGAAGCAGTCACTAGAGCCATAGACGAGGGCAAGGTAGTGCACACAGCCTATCTTGACCTTGCCAAGGCTTTCGATACCATTCCCCACTCTGGAATTATAGATAAACTCACTAAACTGGGCATAAATCCCTATGTCACAAGATGGGTGGTCAAATGGTTCACTGACAGAACCCACACAGTAAAAGTAGCCAACTCCAAGTCTGACTTCAGACCAGTGATGAGAAGAGTACCACAGGGTTCAGTCCTGAGTCCTCTCCTGTTCGGCATCTACTTCTCTGAAGTGCAGGCCAACAGAGAAGGTCTTTGGTTAACAAAGTTCGCAGATGACTGCAAACTGGGAGCCATAATAGAATCACCTAATGATGTAGACATTCTACAAAAGGGCCTCACAGTGTCAAAGTCATGACCTCATGCTCAATACCAAGATACATTGTCATCCCCTTTGGGAAAAGCTCGGTACCCATGAACTATCACATAGGCAGTAGATCACTAAACACTGA
The DNA here is from genome assembly GCF_019279795.1 of Protopterus annectens. Taxonomy (NCBI): domain Eukaryota; kingdom Metazoa; phylum Chordata; order Ceratodontiformes; family Protopteridae; genus Protopterus; species Protopterus annectens. The sequence continues at coordinate 1,079,570,343 of NC_056741.1, forward strand.
AAGTGTGATAAGAGAGCTTGGGACACAGGTGGACAGTAGTCTGTCCTTTGATAACCACATTGCCACAGTAGTCAGGAAATCCTTCTATGTGGCACACCTAATCACAAAAGGGTTCTCCTCTAGAAAAAAGGAAGTCATTGTTCCTCTCTATTTATCCCTCATCAGACCCATTATAGGGTACAATGCCCTATTTGGCATGTATCTTACAAGACACCTACAACAATTGGAAAGGCCACAGAAATACCTCACTAAGAAGATTACCAGCCTAAAACAGATGCCATACGCAGACCGTCTCAAAAAACTCCAGCACTACTCCGTCGCATATCGCCTACTCAGAGGCAATCTCTGCCTAACATACAAAGCTATGTTAAACCCAGAGCTGTTGGACATGCTACACTTAAAAAAACCCAATCTCTCCAAACCACATGCTCCAGGGACCTAAACCATGTCACCACAATAAACAGAACATGCTGGAGGGATAGATTCCTGTCCCAGAGACTTCCCATACTCTGGAAGAAACTACCCATTCATGTAAAGCATAGCTCCTCATTGGCCCTCTTTAAGAAAAATCTTGATGACTGGATGGGAAATAGAAAATTCACCCTGGGGATCACTTCTGCAGCACTGCTTGACAGGGGCACAGGAAAATAATTTTCTTGTGTGGCAAAAGCCAGGGAACCTTTTTGGCTAGGCTTATATAGGCCCCAGGGCCAATAACCTAGTACCTACCTACCTATGAACCTATGAACCTATCAAATGGGAAAAAGGGGATTGATGATTGTGATATATATATATATATATATATATATATATATATATATATATACAGATATAGATAGATATAGATATATAGATATTATGGATAGTATACACTTGACATTGTCTGCAACACATTGATTTATATATATATATATATATATATATATATATATATATATATATGTAAATCTACACTATACACTTAGCATGGTCTGGAACACTATTGATGTCTACTGCCTCTTTTTGGAGTTGTTCCTTCTCTATTGTCACTTTCATTCTTGCATTGGCATGCTAGAAATCACACTTAAATGACTTGTCCATTGCCTTGAGTTTCTCTGTCTTTGGTTATATCATAACTGCACCATGTCAACCCTTCTTTGCTATGGTACTAGAATAGTGACAAGGATGAACATTGTGGGTGATATCTGTTGAGGATCATTCACAGCTGTGACTGTGAAGAGACACACAAAGCCCTGAACCCAACTCTCCAAGGTTGTTTTCCATGATATTGCAGAGCCTTCATATACCTGGTACTACTAGACCTGGCTGGAGGTCTTTAGAATCCAGCAAATCAGACTTGATGAAGCTCAGAAGACTCTGAATCCTATATGTTACAAACAGATCAAATTTCTCAAAATACTTCCTCTTCCAGATTATTTCTTATACTGCCCGAGGTATATGAAAAGTAATGTGCAGTTGAGTTTGCTACTCATTGTGCTTTGTTGTTTCATCACTGCATGTGGGACCTTCATGGGCTTTTCAACTTAACACCAGTTCTGTTGTGGTCTCTTCAGTGTCTTTGTAGAGAATTCAGGGGCAGATGCAATGAGTCACCTTCTGGCACTGCACCCACCATCAGTGATGGCAGCTGTTCTCTTCTCCACTCCTAACCTGCCTCAATCATCTCCTGCAGTCTTCCCTACCCCATGGCCCCAATGAATACATGAACCTCTAAATCCACACATCCATGCCCTACATCCTGCAATCTTATTACTTCATCTGTACACTCTGTATCATTACCTTTACCAACTGCCAATTACTAACTCTCCTATATCACTTTGCCTTCTTTCTTCTCCATTGTTTTTTCTTGTATGAGCTGGTGATCACACCTGTCAACCTGTTTCTTGCTGACTCTTTTACATTCCATAGAATTTGTCCCTTCATTATTTTGACCTTCTTGGACTGCTATGAATTTCTTCAAACAGAGCCATTACCTGTGAAGCTATGACAAATCATTTCTGCTGATATCCTCTGATATTTAGCATACCATGACACTAAACAAAGAAAAATGACCATGTTCTAATGATTCCACGTCTTCCCTAACTTCTACTGTCCCTTTGCCTTATAGCACCATGGTCCCTCCCATCTGAATATTAGTTCCCATGGTCCCTCCCATCTGAATATTAGTTCCTATTGCTCTGTTTGCCCATTCCCATCATTGCCACACTGTTGTATTGCATCTAAAGGTCTAAAGCAGGCAGATTTAGTTAACTGAAAGGGTAGACTATCACAGCTAACAATGTACATACCTCTCTCTCTCTCTCTCACACGCACACACACACACACACACACACACACACACACACACACACACACACACACACACACACACATAAAGGTGTATGTTATTTCATTGAATTTTCTCCTTACTGAATCACAAATGGTTGAAAACAAATTTGTTGAAAACTCATTTCATTGAATCATAATTGACAAAAAACTGTACTAGTTTATCTACAGCATGTGATTATTGTCATTTCAGGTCACAAAAGTTGTTAGGGAAGTGTACAAGAGTATGTGTGGATTGGTAATGGCCACCTTCTTGTTGCCCCTGAGATGTGTAGAAGTTAATGTTTGTATGCCAACAGTGAGTTTACAATGAAATGTATCTCAGATTTCTTATTTAGTGAAATAAGCATTTGATGAAATATTATAATATCATAGATACAACAGTTGCAGACACACACACATATATATATATATATATATATATATATTTATATTCATATATGTGCATGAGTGTGTGTGTGTGTGTGTGTGTGTGTGTGTGTGTGTGCGTGCGTGCATGTCTGTGCACGTGCGTGTGCATTTATGCGTGTGTGCATGTGTGTGTGTGTGTGTGTGTGTGTGTGTGTGTGTGTGTGTGTGTGTGTGGGTTTCAGTGTCCCTTTCTCTCTTTCTCTCTCTCTCTCTCTCTCTTTCTCTCCATCTTTGGAAAGAAGTGCAAATTAGTTGAGACTGGATTGCTCTAAATTTTTAAAGATACTTCAGACAATGGCAGTTGAAGAAATGTAATTCAGTGCTATAACTGCTGATGGACAGTACAAGTTATTGAAAGTCTTTCTCTGATATGGATTTAGCAAACATTAGATTTAAGAATATACAATAAAAGGTATTTTAAGTCATTTTATCCACTCCATTGTTAAATATGACTAGCCTTCTGCTCTACATAATGTGCAAGTCAGTGAAAGGCAATTATTGTGTTGCATCATCAGACTGCAGTCATGTAGAAATTGTTAGTGGCTGATTTCCATACTCTGCCACAGTTTCAAGAAACTGAATTATTACCAGATGGGACATTTTATTTATACAATACATGATTCTGCTTTCTTACATAAACAATTCTAAATTAAAACATTGACAAATTAATAATAGCCCAAATCATCCAGAATGTCAGCCATTATAAACCCAGCCATTGATAAACCTGATAGGAAGAATGTGCCATTAACTTTCAGTGTTAAAGCAGGTGAGTGTGCCATCATTACATGACCACTGGCATGTCCAAAAACCTAAACAAATGTGCTTCTTCTCCTTAGATTAGCACATAAACCCTTATAGGTTATTTAGTATAAGAACTTTGACTTCCAGGCATTATAACTATCAAATTAAAGCCAGTCAATATAATTTTAAAGTCATGCTCACATAGATGTATGCATCAGTTAGTCAGTCAGTGCAGTGTGTATGTCTCAGCACATTCAAGAGACATACATGCACAGCATATTTATTTATTTATTTATTGATATTCGATTACTGGGAAAGTCTGACTGGGTAGGAGTCGATTTTCAACAGAGGCCCAGGGAGAAACACTCCAAAGTATTACAAAACATTTAAAGAATAATAAGTTTACAGTCTTAAAAATAATACAAAAAACAAATACTGTTTATATAATTATACCAAATTAGACCTATTTTAAAAATGTTGGTAAAGAATAGATACAGGTTATATGACAATGATTTAATAGTTAGAGAATTTTAGCCAGTTTTGAGAGAAAAGAAATATGTTTGTATTACACAAGCAGGAATTTCAATATCAAGTGACAGAAAAGCAGGTTTATGGTATTTGTAGAGAGAAAGCCAGGGGAGAGAGAGACTGATAGAAGTAAAGATACGAGTGAAAAAGGAAAGTAAGGAGACTTAGGGTATTAATAATTATTGTCCACATTTAGGGATATAGTTTATCCTGGTGTTGAGCAAGAAAAGAACCAGCTTTTGGCTAGGAAGTTTTTCAGAATAGATTTGAAGGATGGGAGGGAGGGCGTTGACCTGATGGATAGAGATAAGGAGTTCCAAGCCTTAGCAATGTGGTACTGGTGCAAACCATGCCTAGCCAATTTTATAGGTTTATGGACAGACAGGAATTACTGGTCATCATAATGACCAACTAGGAATATAGTGTGGAATGTTATTTAGTGCTGGACAAGCAGATGGATTCTTGATAATTTTAGAGGTGTTAAGGAGCTGTGTATATGCTAGTTGATGGATTAGTTCTAACCAACTTAGGTTTTTGTTAGTGCTATACAGTGGTAGGTCCTAACAGGGCCCACCTTTAGCATATCTTCTTACTTATGACAGCGATGCAAATATGGATGAGTGCCATTATACAACAGAGCTATTTAAAAATTAAAACATGTTTCTAATATCCCTGTTAGATAACAGTAATAATGAAGTTGCTCAATCCAGATGACATTTGTCAGCACAGGCTTAATTCTCTTGTATCAACCATGTTAGATGTGTAGAAACCTTGGAGGAAACAAAATCAGGTAGACTTTTTTGCATGCTATATGGTTATCTTCACATTCTGAGTCCCTGGTTAAATTTAGGATGTCTGCTCTCGGTAAAATACTATACTTGGTATGGATTCTCTGGGTACACCAGCCCTGAAAGACAAGTGGTAAGATTTCTGTTTCTGATGACCCTTTTGTTCTCCTTTCATTTAATGAATCTGGCTATATATTGTAACTTACCACAGTAGAAATGACTTGATTTAGATCAAGTTTCCACATCTCTGTTGTTCAGTCTGAGTGAAGATGAAATGGAAATTTGGTTCTGTATCAAGTAAAATCATTTTCTTAGTATAAATTCTCCTTTCAGCATATCTAAACACTAAGTCAAACAGATAGAGAAAATAAATAACACATCTTAGAGAAGAGAGGTGAATAAGCTTAATTTATAGTTACACCACCATAGAAATACTTCCATTCAATAAAAATATTAGCACTATCCTATGATCTGCATTGTAAATAAAACAAGACATGCAGCATGTTTAAAAGTGATATATGTTTGCATGACTGATAAAAAATCTACAGAGCAATGTGTGCTTGTAAGCATATAGGGTCAATAATCAAATGTGTACAAGAAAAATAAATAAATGCAATGCTATCCAACATGCATGCTACTGTTCTACATATAAACATATACATATAGCAGATGGTACTACTACTATGGTGGAATTCATAGACCTTCACTGTTCAATCATGCACCACTTGTATAGGAAAGCTGCATTTTTGGGTGAGAGAAATATTCTATACAGCTACCCAGTAGCACTTTTGAGCAGTTATCATTTTTTTCAGTTGAGATATGCTACTGAGCAGAGGTAGGACAATGAAAGTCAGTAAGCTATATGGATTTCATGTTAAGTAGTGGAGCAGAGTAACAAGTGGGAAGGGTGGCCTAATGGTTAAGGTGGTTGCCTTACAAACACAAGGTGCAGGGTTTGAGTCTCACAAGGGATAATTGGCTAGGCTTACAATGGCTCACAAGAGCAATTAGCCTTGTACTAACCTATGAACCCATAAGAACATAGGAAGTGCAAGCAGTACTTGGCAGCACACCTGGGAATGAGCTCTCATGGAATAAAATGATATGAAGCAGAGAATGTGGAAGTAAGTAATTAGGACTGCAGAAGAATTTTGATCATAGTAACATAGTTTAGAATGTGCTACAATGTACCACACTACTCACCTTTAATGACTAGTATGTGAATGATCCTCCTGGGGGTCAGATGTTATGGGACCACAGCTTTCAACATAAAACAGGGTAGAGAGAAGGTGTGCAGGATTGTAGGAAAGAGGGTGACAGCAGCAAAGGAAACAGAAACAAGGAGACCACAGTGGGGAAATCAAAATGGGGATGCTAAGGGTAGGGTTTATTGTATTGCTTTGTGAGGACAGAGCCCCTGTTTTCAACATAAAGATAGAAAAGGATGACAGGTACAATATGCAATGGGAGGTAGGTATGGTTGAAAGATGTAGAATAGTTTGTAAGGATAAACAGATGAACATGAAACAATAACACCAAAATAATTAGCAGTTCATTTGCAAACACAAAGATGGGATGATAAAAGTTGAAGGTGGACAACTGGTGATGAGGAGGGTTGGACTATACAGAAGGGAAAGTAGGACCTCTTGTATCTGAAACAACAGCCTAACAGGTGCATATGGCTTCTTCCATTTGCACAACCACGACAGTCCAGCAAAATAAGTGTACTTCGCACCATCATAACTAATAACTGCTTAAAGAGTAGATATGCAGGAGTGCAATCCATGTAAAGTCTGCTGCTGCACAGACTGCAAAAGGGCTGGCAAGCGTTTTGGTGGTATTTGTGAGAATGCTGCTCATCAGTCATCATACATGTACATAGGAAGTTGTCATCTTTTTCATTTTTTTTTTTGAGGACACGCTGTGCAACTATCATGGTAGCAGTTGCAATTATATGATTTATTTGTGTATTTTTTTTTTTGTGATCACCATCAAATGATTACTCATATAGCTCAGTGTGGAGGGCCAACCTCTGACCCTCTTAGTATGAGAAATCTGGGCAAAGCCTAAAATAATGGGGGGACAAAGGCCCCAAAATAGGAACAAATTTTAAATATTATTCTTATAAACATAGAAAGATGATAGAATAGCAGGATTGTTTTAGCATGTGTTTTCTGAAGGCTATGACATACAAAGCATAAATGTATGTCATAAAATAGTGATTTCAGTCCTCAGAGATTTACCAGAAAACAACTAATTTTATGAGGAACAGACAAGAAATATGAGACAAAAATGTATACATTCTGCAAAACTCTAGACAGCTGAGAAGTATGGGGGGGACAGAAGTTTATGGGTCTGAGCACAATAAGATTATGTCCAGTGCTACACCTTCATTATAAGGAAAGTGTTGCAGTGATATGATACTTGATGCAGCTGACTTGTGTATCTGATTTAATCAGAATACATTGTAGATAAACTTGAAACTTTCCCCAGTGAGTAGAATGAATTCATACCTGTTACAGTAATCACTGCTACTGGAGTACTGTGTAGGCGATTTAACTGCTTATCTACCTAGTATGCTTTTGTTTCTCAGTTTAGGATATTCACAGTGATTAATCTGTAACTAATGATCATGTCTGTAATGCAATAATGTGTGCATGGTTTTGATGATTTGTTGTGACTATCTTGGATAGCTTTAACTGTAGTTTAGTAGTTGTATGGCTAATCCTATTTCTAAGCGGAACAGTCTGTAAATGTGCTATGCAGTAAGTACTGCTATTGTTTTCTTTTTTATGGTTTGTTGGCTTTTGCTATTGCAAACTGGCCTTTTGTTATGGTATTCATTATTATTACTGTGGTTGTTGTTAATGTGATACAACTGTTTGTGCTGGGCCAGTTCACCAGAGTGAAGAAAACAGCTGCTGCTGGTATGAGTGGACCTCCGTGAGACTAACTACCAAAGACTAGCACTGATGTTTATTCCCCCTGCTTAAAATAGCTCTGAACTTCTTTGTTCAAAAAGAACAGGGCCAAAAATAATGGTGGGAAAGGACCCAAAATCAGGGTATTAGAATAGCGGGAATTGGACTGACATGCATTTTCTGAGAAATATTGTGTTTAATTCCAGTGTTTAATTCCAGTGTATGTTGTTACTGCTGACTGCATTATTTAATGACTTACTTGATTTCTCATCATGGACTAATACAACCAAGAAAATAATGTGAGCTATAAGAGTAAAATGCTTGTCAGGCCCTAAATGGACATTGAAAAGTGTCAGCTTGTGTAAGGCTGCTATCATGCTGCCATCAAAGGATATGTTAGTCTAAAGTAACAAGTCAAATACATTAACAAAATCCTACAGACATGGTTAACATTTCCACTGATATGTATCTATATCTATATATATATATATATATATATATATATATATATATATATATACACACACACACACACACACACACACACACACACACACACACACACACTGAATGACTAACTGAATTAATAGCTCTTGACAGAGGTATTAAGTAATGAGGGAAAAGTGCAGTGTGTGCTTAATATACTGGCTGAAATGTAATAAATGCAGTGTAAGGACATTCTGCATTGCAACATTGTGATTCAAGTAGTGTCTCAAAACTGTGTAGAAACATAAAATACTTTTTTTGCTTTTCTGCTGTACAATCTCAGACTTAGCATACTGCAACAGACCATACATCTTAATGTCTTAGCACAAGCAGTCTGGTCAAAGCTTAAAATTGTGGGGTACCAAAGGCCCAAAATAGGAACACATTTTAAACATTGATTTTATAAGCTTAGAAAGTTGTTTAAACAAATGGTTTTCTGTTAATCATGCATTTTCTGAAGGATATGAACTATGAAACTCAAATGTATGTCATTATTTAGTGACTTTAAGCCACAGTGATTTGCCAGAAAATCACAAATTTTATGAGAAGCAGACCAAAAATATGATAAAAATCTGGACATTCTACAAAAAATTGAGGCAGTTAAGAGGAATGTAACATACAGTGCTTATGCTAATACTATGTAACTACAAAGATCTAATAAAACAAAATTTGTAAGAAAGCATACCAAACATTGAGGATGAGATTTGCAGAGATATTCTGCAACTCTGCACAATCTTTACAGCATTGAGCAGTGACAGAGTCATTAAATACCCAAAGTGAGACATGTGGCTCTGTGCTGTGAGGTGTACTACCCAAAGTGAGACATGGGGCGCTGTACAGTGAGCTGCACTATCCAAAGTGAGAAATGCTGTGCTATGCAGTGATCTGTACAACCCAAAGTGAGGCATGTGGCACTGTGCAGTGAGCTACACTACCCAAAATGAGACATGTGGCGCTGTACAGTGAGCTGCACTACCCAAAGTGAGACATGCTGTGCTATGCAGTGAGCTGTACTACCCAAAGTGAGACATGCGGCACTGTGCTGTGAGCTGTACTACCCAAAGTGAGACATGCGGTGCTGTGCAGTGAGCTGAACTACTCAAAATGAGACATGCGGTGCTGTGCAGTGAGGTTTATGCCCAAATTGAGACATGATGCGCTGTGCAGTGAGCTGTACTACCCAAAGTGAGACATGTAGCGCTATGCAGTGAGCTGCACTGCCCAAAGTGAGACATGTGACACTGTGCAGTGAGCTGTACTACAAGGTATTTAAATGAGTAGAGCAGCAGCTATACAAGAAGAACCAGCCCTGCAGTGAAACACATACACAGGATAACTAATCACTCCATAGAGCAGACACACACCACATAAAACAAAAACTCACAGACTGATGTATTAAAAAAAATAAAGCAGCACCTACAATAGCTATGCTGTATATATTAGTATGTACCTAGAAGAATGACCAAAAGAGCCGATAAAGTTATACAGCCATGCAATATATCTAACTCTTGTTGATGCACAACAGGGAAGGAAAGGAGTTTTTAAGAAACTAGGAAAAAGGAGAAGGCAGCAAACACAGTAACACAAAAAGATAACATTTAGGAGTGTGCAGAATGCAGAGGTGGCAGAACAACTTTTTGTGACAATACAGACCAATTTGTTTTTATTAATTTATATAAAGAGAAGAAGAATAGAAAGGCGAAAGGAAAAGTAGGGTAGGATACAGGTAGAGTTTTGTGCAGAGTCGGACAATCACACACAGAGTAGCACAGGCAAATGGAAGTGGATGTGGATACTCTAGGGAAGTCATGTGAAGGACTAAAACAGATGTCAGAAAATCTGGGGTCTATATTGCAACACTGAATGCTTAAAACAGTGAACAATGTTACATAGACACATTTTCAGTGAAAGCTGAAAATGTCGAATCCACAGAACACGATTTCTTTCCTAGGGAAAGAAATCACTGTTCCAATCTCTGCAAAAAAAAAAAAAAAACATTACACACTTCCAAACACATACACACATACCCAATCCTAATTATATCCCCCCCAAAAACCAGTAAACAACTACATACACATATGCACATAACCCAACCATACATTTAACGAAAAAAAAAAACAGTAAACATTTTAAACCATATGCACTTACCTTAACCCGCACCCTAACTCTAAGGTCAGTAACTCTCGCACATTTACATAAACAGCTCCAAACACATACACACTTACCTTAACCCTAATTCTACCCCCCTAAAATAAAAGTAAACATCTGAAAACCCATACACACGTAACTCAACCATGCATCTAACACAAAATATAAAACAGTAAACACTTTCATACATATGCACTTGCCTTAACCAGCACCCTAACCCTAAGGTCAGTAACTGTTGCACAATCACGCTCGGGAGCTATACTGGACAAGGGACCACACTACACTTCAGAACATGGCAAAACAACAAAGCGGTCAAGCAACTACTTTCCCAGGGAAAGAATTTGCTAAACAGCCGCTTCACTGTTTTGCCTGTTTGCTCTACATGTGTTGACGAAAACTCTTTAGACATAATGCATTTTTGTTGTACTCATAGGAGCCCGAAAATGTGTGGTGGGTAGGGTTGGACAGCACTCAGGGATTTGGGTGTGATACATGAGGAAAGGAAACATGTGGCTGCATCAGGGTGAGGAGACAGATGTGGCATGCTGTCTGCCTCTCTTCACAGATAGCACAAAGGTAAGGGAAAGCTGATTGCCTGAATTTGTTAGCCACTCCAAGATTCTCTCCTTCAGCGCCATATACCTGGTCACTGGTCTCTTCACTGCAGCTTCCATCACATGTACCAACTAGAGATGGACCACTTAATGCAGTGATGCAGGACTACTTGGCAGAGAGACCTGGGACTTCTGAACCTCAACACCTCACAATAGCAAGCGGAACAGCAGAAGTACTCTTTAGCATAGGTACCTGTTGAACAAATCTATTATTTGGACCTGTAGTGGGGAGATGCAATGGGTATTGTCTCTTAGGGGAAACTATGTTGACAGCATACAGAATATATTTACAATGTGGGTCAGCAGATGTGAATAGAACTGTCCTGTAATGCTGTCAATATATTGCTTTAAATAATGTTTATAAAGTATACAGTGCAGGAAATTGAGATGTATTCACTGTACATTTTGGCAGAGCATGCCGCAGCAGAAAACATACAGCTAAATAATGTTTTGGGACACATACAAAAATGCACTTAGGAGGATGTCCTTAGAGCAGCAAGGAAGAGACATGTGCCTCTCAGTGAAGAGGAAGCGCTGTGAAACAGACTAGGGAATGCTTAGAGGTTATCAGCCAGGCAGCTTTACTGGAAGGGATGTTTGTCTCTCAGTCAAGAGTGAGTATTGTGGCAAGAGCAGCGATCATTGGTGGTTGTCATCCAGACATTTTAATTGGCAGAGACTTTGCCTCTTTTTGAGAGGGAGTATTGTAACAAAGAGTAGTCCTTCCTGGAAGCTACCAGCTGAAGAATTTTGTAGAAGAGAGTATGGAGCAACAGATGGCACAAGGGGATCCATTTGTTGGGCTACCTGAAGGTTGTCAATTTTTTTTTTTTTTTTTTTGTAGAGTTACTGCTACAGAAATAAGTTTGCCATTGGGGCACTGAACCTGAACTTCTGTCTCAAGTATTTTCTGTGTAACTTGTGGCCATGTGGTGTATAAGGATAAAGCCCTTAATATCCTCAGTCAACCCATGTTTAATTAACAGCACGGGTGTTGCATGGGCCGCAGGAAGAGGAAGATGGGAGTGAGCGGCTGACATTGACTCACTAATCCCAGGTGAAAGTGAAACAGCCTAGGCTCACTACAATAAGGCAGTGTGTTTGAGACTGGTAAACTCCATGCTGCATAAGCTGTGTACCACTTAGTCCAGAGACTGTACATGTGGCAAATCACACATATATGTCCTGAGAGCAGTGAATGCAGAGCTCACAAGGGAGCCTTTGGGTGGCAGGAATTAGAGGATACTACTTCATAACAGTATGACATTGCACTTGCATCCTCCATCTCCTCACTGGCCCTGGCTTTGGATCAGGTTGAGCCTGTCAGAAACTAAGGCAGGTGTGATAGCAGGACTGGATCCTGCACAAGATAACTTAAGTAGTTTCCTAGGACCTCGTGCTGATTGTAGGCCCATAAATGTTATCAAAAAAAAGCCTTGCTATCACCTGCTTACTGTTGCTCTTCTGCTCGCTGAGAACTTGCTTTCTCTCTCTCTTTCTCTCTGTCATTGGCTAAAATGTAGAGCCACTGAGAGTAAGGCTTCTTGTCTAGACCGTCATATGCAAAGCATGGTATTATTTTAAAAGTGGGAGTTTGGAACAGCACTTTGCTAAGTAGATATTTATTTTAATGCTGGTGGGTTTTGTACAGTTGTCAACAGTTGTTATTTATTTATTTTAATGTTGGTGGATTTTAGGCAGACCCTCTATGGTAACCATTTGAAATGCCAGGACCCACTAGACAGAGTCCTGAAAACTGGAGACTGACTGACTGAAAGAAAGGACTTACATATATTAAGTCTGAGATGGCATTCCTCGAATATTCCATTTTCTCTGAGCTATGACAATCTTGGAGTTGGTATATATAAGTTGGGGTGGTAGGTGCAGGACGGCTTGTCTCCTCCTGCAAAAAGAAGTTTTAAGGAAAAGAGCGATTTTCAAGATTCACTCTTCTTTGGGTTTTCAGATTTTTTTTTGTACTTAGCATTTCAAGTGCTGATATTTCAATAGGGAGCTGCTGACTATAACATTTATAACTTTGTAACTATTTTATTGTGGACATATAATGTTGAAGACAGTGGTAGGACAGTAGCATTTGCTGAAGTGGATTCATTATTTGGCAGCATCGTGCCATAGAAATTGGATCTGGATAGCAACACACAGTTGCTGGGATAGCATTCACAGGTAGGTAGGTAGACATGTGTAAATGCTTAGTTTCTGCATTTCACAGTAGTTGTAGGGTAAAGGGGAATGTTGATAGTGGGTTTATTGTTTGACTGAAGTTGTGATGAACAGTTTCAAGCTCTTTGCTAGCCATATACAAGTACCTGAGTTTATGTTTGTATTGAAGAGTCCAATATAGTTATTGTAATAAGCATGTCAAATGATGGAGAGAAGAAACAGTTGTGGAAGAGGAATAAATCTAAGCATCCTAGAAGGTCTATGACATGTTATGTTTGACTCTCTGGCTCAGTGCCTTGAAACTGCAATGAACAAATTGAAAAGCAACTGCATTTTTATGTATGATATTCCTAATCTTCTGTCTTGTACATGCTATCATACTGCTAAAGAAAAAAGAGGATGCATTCTGTTAGTGTATTTACCTACAGGCACTGTGTTGTACAGATGAACTAACATAATTTTCACCAGCCGTACTCATTGGCATTTATGACTGCAATACAACACTAAAATCTATTCCTGCTTTCTATCAGTACTGGCAGAATAAGTGCAAACACTGGGTCCCCAGATGTTGATTTAGCAAGGGTGAGCTTTATAACTGCATTTTCTATAGATGCTCCCTTTTTAAGATCAATTATTTTCAAAAATTGGTTCTTCTTATTAGATGATAATTTGACTAGACAACATGTAGGAGAGGCTCCCTTTGTAGTATTTAGGAAAGGCAGGAATTTAAAAATACTTTTGGAAAATAGTACTTTAAAATGTCATCCCCCACATTGTGGGATGTTTAAATGTGAGGCCTGCCGTTGGTGCAAATATATAGATGTGGTAACCTTTTTACAATAAATGGCAAAAAATATCACATCAATGATAAATTCAATTGTAACACCAGAGGAGTGGTTTACTTGAGCTCATGTAAAATTGCCCCGTTTTCTACATGGGCAAAACTGAAAGACCCTCAAGAATAGAATTGCCGAGCACTTGTATGCCATTGACAAAAAGAATTTGAACAATGCACTTGCAAGGCATATTAATTTGTGTCCCAAACATGAATTCAAGTTCTTAGCATTGAAAAAATTTTGGATAATTTCAGGGGTGGACCAATGGATTTGAAATTAGAGGAGAAGGAATTGATATGGCAGTTGAAATTAAATGCCTTAGTTCTGCCAGGTTTAAATAAGTTTATTTCTATTAAGAGCATCTTGAAATTAAAAGCATTAGTTAGATAGATTTATGTTTACATATATGTTTACATATATTTTTTAATGCTTTTTATTGTATATTTATTAAATTATACAAATGCATTGTTACATGAAATTTTGGAAGTACTTGTAAGGATTTTTATTATTCATTTATTCATTTTTTGATATATGGTTGTTTTTTATAGGAGTTTGGCACTTTAAAATGAGGCTGTGTTTTTCCAAAGGAAATGATGTTTTTCTAAAGGAAATGATGGTTTTGCAAAGGAAGTGATGTTTTTCTAAAGGAAATGATGTCATGATAAATATTGTATTTAAGTGTACTTGTGTGTCTTAAAATTGTCTGAAGAAGTTTACTCATTTTAGTAAATGAAAGCGCTAATTGAAACTGTTTTAAGCATCCGGTGTGGTTCTTTTGTCCTTCATTTTATTTGGTGCAGTTTGTTCGTTTTTTCTGAGTTTATTTGCAAACATTATTTTGACAAGAGTCTCGCAAACCATTTTTCCAACTCCTGCAAACTTTTTAGTTACTTCATAACCTTCTAGCTGTCTCATATTTTAGTAGAGGGTGAATTTGTTTTGTAGCACTTGTTTGACTGGATGTCATTAAGCATAGGAATGAAAGAAGGGAGGTGATGATTAGTGATCAGCAGTATGGGTTCATGCCTGGAAGGAGCACTACAGATGTGATGTTTCCTCTGAGAGTGTTGATGGAGAAATATAGAGAAGGTCAGAAGGAGTTGCATTGTGTCTTTGTGGACTTGGAGAAAGGATATGATAGGGTGCCTAGAGAGGAGTTGTGGTATTGTATGAGGAAGTCAGGAGTGGCAGAGGGGTATGTAAGAGTGGTACAGGATATGTATGAGGGTAGTGTGACAGTGGTGAGGTCTGCGGTGGGAGTGACAAATGCGTTTAAGGTGGAGGTGGGATTACATCAAGGATCAGCTCTAAACCCTTTCTTATTTGCAATGTTGATGGACAGGTTGACAGATGAGATCAGACAGGAGGCCCCATGGACTATGATGTTTGCAGATGACATTGTGATCTGTAGTGAGAGTAGGAAACAGGTTGAGGAGACCCTGGAGAGGTGGAGATATGCTCTAGAGAGGAGAGGAATGAAGGTCAGCAAGACTAAGACAGAACATGTGTGTGTGTGAATGCGAGGGAGGATAGAGGAATAGTGAGGATGCAGGGTGTAGACTTGGCAAAGGTGGATGAGTTTAAGTACTTAGGATCAACAGTTCAGAGTAATGGTGAGTGTGGAAGAGAGGTGAAGAGAGTACAGGCAGGGTGGAATGGGTGGAGAAGAGTATCAGGAGTGATTTGTGTCAGATGGGTACCAGTAAGAGTGAAAGGGAAGGTCTACAAGAGGGCAGTGAGACCAACTATGTTGTATGGGTTGCAGATGGTGGCATTGACAAAAAGGCAGGAGTCAGAGCTGGAAGTGGCAGAGTTAAAGATGTATGTTAAGATTTGTACTGGGTGTGACAAGGATGTACAGGATTAGGAATCAGTATATTAGAGGGTCATCTCAGGTTGGACAGTTTGGAGACAAAGTCAGAGAGGCGAGATTGCGCTGGTTTGGGCATGTGCTGAGGAGGGATCCTAGGTATATTGGAAAAGGATGCTAAGGATGGTGCTGCCAGGTAAGAGGAAAAGAGGAAGGCCCAAGATAAGAAAGGACATGCAGGTGGTTGGTGTGACAGAGCAATATGCAGAGGACAGGAAAAAATGGAAACAGATGATCCGCTGTGGCGACCCCTAACGGGAACAGCTGAAAGAGAAGAAGAATGAAAGTGAAATACTTGAAACACTAAGACTTTGGTTTAGAATTAATGAGCTTTGCTTGTTTTATTATGGACTGCAGGCAACTGTGCAAACATAATTTGCCAGCGTATAATCGGTTTTGTCTTCTTAGTAGTAAATGGGGATGAAGGGCATAACAAAAGTAACTGAGTGATACTCTCCATACTTAATTACTCTGTATTCTGTATTAATGTATTTTGAAATTATCGATTTTTGCAGAGACTGTATGATGTACAGTGGTGTTTGTTTATCTCCACCTCACTGCATGTAGATTTGGTCAACTGAACATTCATGGGTTTGATACCATGTATTTAGGTTTATTCTTTAAAATCACAGAAGTTATTTATGATGCAATACTGTGATTTAGAAATTTCATCAAATGTATAAGTATATCTTGTGACACAGACAGTAAATTATTACAGTTTAACTCTCTCAAAATTGACAGGAAGATGTATAAGCAGTAGCTGTTTTAAAACAGTTATCCATAAGCTGTATTTGAAGATTTATTGGGAGTATACTGACTAACAAGTGCCTCTATGGGAGCATGTACATGTCCAATTAGCTGATACAAAAGGCAAAAGGAAATGGGGAAAATAAGCTGGGCAGCATGAGGTCTTCAAGTTTAATGTTGAAAAATGCATTTTTACCTTTTTTGCTGGCACACGGGTGTGAAATGCACTGCATTGGGCTATAACAGTTTGTCTGGTACTTAGTGTAGATGAGTAAGGCTATGAGCTGTTTATGAGCTGCTTTCTGTAGTGCAGGGTTTGATTCTCTCGGCCTTCATTGTATAGTGTGTGAGTCAGACCAAGTTACTTTACCAGACAGTGCTCCTAGGCTGCCTCTGAAATGAGACACTTATGTCTAGTGGACTCTCTCAAGCTGTTAACAGATGAATTTTACATTTTATAGGTTCATAGTCCTCGACATGCTAGAAGGAATAGACAAGGACTTTAAAAGACTGAATTCCTGCACCCTTTGTATAGTCACTAATTAGTGCTTCACTATATGCTATTTGGACTTTGAATCCCAACAAGGCTTTTGTAGTACAATCGGTTCCCAGATACATTTTTAGTAAATGTGAGTTTCAAAGAAAGAGAAGTTTACTGTTGCTCATGCTAAGTCTGTTTTCAGTGTGAGTGCTTTATTTTGCTCATCAAATGGCTTTCAGTATTTTTGCTGCCAGATTTTTATCGTTTTAAATTAAATCCTTATCTCTGACAATTGAAAAAGTAAAGGACAAAACAGTATTCACATGACATGTTTGAACGGTATTTTGTAATAAATGGGGATAGAGACAGCCAACAAAAGGGATATTCGTATCACTAGATGGAGTTGGGGAGGCCATGATATGGCTCTGTCTGGTAGATCCAGTGAATGAAGAGAGAAGGTGGTGGCAGCTGATGGTCAGCTTTAGGGAGAAAATAAATAAGTGTAACTTTATAAACAAAATGAAAAAAAAGCAGTGATTACGCAAGAAACACATGATAATAAGAGCACACAAACTTCTTCATGAGCTAGATAAAACTTAGCTGCAAAGAATAAGAAGTTAAATTACTTCTGTCCAAAAATATAAAGGCATTATTTTTGACATTGACTGTGATGCACACAGCCAAGGCTCCCTGTGAAAAAGATGGATAGCAAGTTTTATTAACTACATCAATGCTTTGTCTATATCAACTGATGTAAGCATTTCTATATTCCTACCATACCTCTCAACCTCTTAGTGCAAGAAATCTGGACAAGGCTTAAGATTATGCTGGGGGGGGGGGTCAAAGTCCTAAAATTAGGGACAGGTTTTAAATATGGTTCTTAGAAAGTTGCTACAATAACAGAATATGTGTTGGCATATATTTTCTGACAGATAAAAAGTCTGAAACTCAAACATATGTTATTATTTATTGACTTCAATCCTGAGTGATTTACCAGTAATCTACACATTTTATGATCTAGAGTCTGAAAATCCGAGGCAAAAATCTGAACATTCTGTGAAAATCTTGACATTTGAGAGGTATGGCTCCTACATGTTACTGGAGGCAAAGTATGTGGAGTCTCTGAGGCAATGGGAGATATAATAGGTACATTTGTTTAAGAGCATGTATATTAAATAAATGTTTTCAGCCAAAGTGCACTGATAAAGTTCAGAAATATTCAAATTCAGAAATCCGGAACATGATGAACTTGAGAGATAATGACAAATAAATTATAAGTCAAATCATTCAGAAATTTATTTTGTCAAAACCTTGGAAGAAAATTTATCATAATCTGATTTTAGGAAGGCAGAATGGACCAAATCAAAAAGTGTTCAGTTAAATGTAAGAAACTTGTGATGAGATCTTAAAAGCAGGATCCCGAGCAACATATAGGATCATAGCTTACAAGGCTGTTGATCTGGTGGACCATTTGTACCCTAGCAATATGATCCTACGTTGTACTTAAAAAGGCATGAATTAATATGAGATCTCCAACAGGATGAATTATTTTGGACGTGGTTTTGCACCTTTCAGTAAGGGTATGGGAGGTCAGACTGGTGGAGTGCTTATGACTGCATCCAAGTTGCATCTAAAAAGGCTCAAAGAACTACAGTGTTTAACATCTGTGAGAGTCTGTTTCATAAAAGAGGTATTCTCTGTGATATATATCCACCATGGAAGCAGGTCTTACCTATATTGCAATAGAAGTTCAAATCTCTTGAACAGCTATTTAAGGTGTTATTAGTTTTGCGGATGTGAAGAATGCTGCATAGAACTTGATCCTTTGAGGTTCTGTGGACTCTGAAATTCTTAAGAGGCAGTCAAACTCCATTTCAGTATTCATGTTCAGGACTCCACAATGGCCTTCTGATGAATAAGAGCTCCCATTAAGAGAGGCAAGGACTTCCTTTGTATCTGAAAATGATGGTTTGTTCAATGTTCACTCTTTAGTTGCCCTCAGCTCCTGTGCCAGATGGGCAGCATATGCTTTAGCAACACTAATCATGTCAGTTGCCTGATGGCTTACTTGCTCATAATTCATGCTTTAGTCCACAACATTATTTGCATCACTTACAGCAGGTAGTAGTTGCAGAAAGACTGGTCCGATTTCTCATGGCCAGTCATCTGCCATCCAGGGAGATGGAGGGGCTGCAGCAAGATCTGATTCTGTGCATGAGAGAACTTGCATTTCCTTTGCATCTTTTTTAAGGTATCCTGCTGTGTAAGTAATGGGAATATATATGTAGTGATAAGCACATAAGTAGATATCAGACATCAACCATTGTACAAACTATGTATGTTTCCTTTGTGCTTCAGGTAGCTTCAGTAATATCTATCTGTGGTTCATACCACACACACACACACACACACACACACACACACACACACACACACACACACACACACACACACACACACACACACACACACACCTACATACCAATTTGCACTATTTGTTTACCTCTTGTTCAGTGCCCCCCACCCCCAAATAAGTAGTTCTGTATTGACGTAAATCAAGCCCACAGTTGACTACATCAGGCAATTGCCTGCTGCAGCTCTGCACAGCTGGCTACCATCCATGTAATGAGTGTCAGTGATTGACCATCTAAATGGCATACCTCAGGCAGCATAGGGATATAACCATAGATGGTGAATATAACTACATATACAGAGAGGCACAGCATGTGCAGACATCGACAGAACCTATTTAAAGACATATGTACTTTAGTGACATTGTAGATAGTTCCATAAGTAGGAGGAAGCTGGGCATTTATGCTCTAGACTGAGCCAAGCAGGTGCAGACACAAATGTGTTAATGCAAAATGCACTGTCACTATCCTTATTGTGAGTGAAATACATAATAATCTGCTGTGCCCCTAGCATCAAGCAGCCAGTGTATCTATATCTACAGCTATGTTTGCATCTATATCTTTACAATCTCCCATACTAATGTTGTCCACCTGTGCTCCATCATGTTGGTGTATACAGCTTAAATATATATATATATATATATATATATATATATATATATATATATATATATATATATATATGTAAGTGTCCTGGCTGAAAAAACAAATTCTTATTGACACTCGCAGTGTAGAGCAGATATAATATGAAGTGCAGGTGTGGGACTGGCTGGCTCTTAGTTTACCTGCAATGAGAAGTTAGCAACCTATACCAAGCCTTACGCAACAAAGTCATACACAAATCCACATCTGTATGATTGCATTATTGCCATCATTAATGTCATATATTAACAAGGCGACATGAACAAAACGCATACTGTGAAACTGAGACATAACTAGATAATGGGTGCAAGCTGTTAGGTGGCATGATTGTCAGCTGCCAGTGGAAAAGGATTGCAGTATAAGTACTCATTTCTGAAGCCATTTGAATGTAGATTGGTTTAGAAATGAATATTTATGCTATATTGCTGTATTTAAAATTACAGCAGTCTGCATGTGAAAAAATGACACTACCAAGCTAAGCTGCATGTCACATTTGTAACTTCAGTGTAATTATAGTATTTTTGAGAGTTTCTTTTACTACAAAGGTGTATATATATATATATATATATATATATATATATATATATATATATATATATATATATTGGTCTACTTTACATTAACAAAATGCTCGAGACCACAATAATGAAACTTAGAATACCAAACTGCATCTGTTTTGTCAGGCAAGGAAACACTTGCCCAAAACTGCAGTACAACACACCCAACTATCTAAACGCACCTAGGTGGGGGTCTGCATCCCCCACCTCCCAAACTAAATATACCAACTCTGGGATTGCACTGCAGTGGGAAAAGAGCATTATTCCCCATGTTGGGCAAGTGTCTCTTGCCCTGGGAAAACAAGAGCAATTTGGTATTCTGAATTTCATTAATGTGGTCTCGAGCATTTCGTCTTGGGATTTCTGGCTTTTGGTAATGTAAAGAAGACCCATATATATATATATATATATATATATATATATATATATATATATATATATATATATATATATATATATATATATATATATATATATATTTATGATGAAATATACATATCCATGTTTATGTATATATATATATATATATATATATATATATATATATATATATATATGTATGTATATATATATATATATATATATATATATATATATATATATATATATATATATATATATATATATATATCTAGGATCCGTACAAATCCATGACTGCACTTTCCACTGAAAAATTAATCAGCGGACATACTTAACCGAAAGTTCTGTTCACCGAAGCAGCACTTTCGCGTAAGTATGCTTGTTGTGCCAGTCATACTACGGAGCAGATAAGGGAAAATTCCTTTTTCCCCACTGCACTGCGACCTCGGAGTGAGAATATTAAAGTAGGGTGGTGTAGCAGGGCTTGATTTAGTGCTTTTTTTTTTTTTTTTTTTTTAACAGACTTTAACGAAAGTGCTTTTTTGGTGAAAGCACTTTCATTAAAGTGTGTTCGGTAATTATGGATTCGGACATTTGATCTTTTGATCAAAGTCCTAGATCTATATATATATATATATATATATATATATATATATAAATGAGTGTGTGTGTGTGTGTGTGTGTATATATGGAGAGGTGGAGGTGGTAGGGGCAACTCTACACATTGCTGGTTGCAGATGGCAAATCCCAGCTGCAAAATGCTTGCAGATGACTGCAAACTAAGAACCATAATCGAAACTCCAAACGATGTGGACATCCTACAAAAGGGCCTCACTGAGACAGATGCCTAGTGTCAAAACCATGGTCTCAAGCTCAATGCCCAAAAGTGCATTGTCATCCCCTTTGATAAAAACTCTGTACCCATGAACTACCACATAGGCGGTAGTCTACTTAACACCGAAAGTGTGATGAGACCTTGGGACACAGGTGGTCAGTAGTCTCTCCTTTGATAATCACATTGCCACAGTGATCAGGAAATCCTTCTATGTGGCACAGCTCATCACAAAAGGTTTCTTATCCAGAAAAAAAGAGGTAATTGTTCCCCTCTACTCATCACTCATTAGACCCTTTATAGAGTGCAATGCCCCTTTTGGTATGTACCTCACAAGACATCTACCACAACTGTAAAGGCCGCAAAAATACCTCACAAACAGGATTACTGGCCTCAAACAGATGCTTTAAGCAGACCGACTCAAAAAAACTCCAGCTTTACTCCATCGCACATCGTCTACTCAGAGGTGATCTTTGCCTAACATACAAAGCTATGTCAAACCCAGAGCTGTTGGACATGCTCCACTTAAAAAAATCCCAATCCCTCCAAGCTACACACTCTAGGGACCTAAACCTTGTCACCACAATAAAGAGAACATGCTGGAGGGATGGATTCCTGTCCCAGAGACTTCCCATACTCTGGAACAGACTACGTATCTATGTCAAATAGAGCTCCTCATTAGCACTTTTCAAGAAAAATCTTGATGATTGGATGGGTAATAGGAAATTCACCCTGGGGATCACTTCTGTGGTTCTGCTTGACAGGGGCACAGGAAAATAATTTTCTTGGGTGGCGAAAGCCGGGGTACCTTTTTGGCTAGGCTTGTATAGGCCCTTGGACCAATAGCCTAGTACCTACCTATGAATCTATGAACCTATAAGTAATTTTTTAAATACTGAATCAGTTATTATTGATATTCTCCATTTAATTTAACCAGCTGATGTCATTTGATCAGATACGTCCTGCTGATAAGAGAGGTGGGATTGTACTTATGGACAGCGCTCATTATTTTCATGCTATAGACTGTCAGGTATCAGAAACTTAGTATCAGTGGGCTTGATATACCGCTGAATGACATTCAGATATCTCTGCAGGAGTTACTCATTGAAGGAGTAATAGGGAAAGAGCTATATCAATTCTTTCTAGTTGAGTACCCTACTATACATGCCATGTATGGTCTCCACAAAGTACATGTGTCTTTTTGACCCCACCCCCATCAAGTCTATTGTTTCAGGTCAAGGATGGTCAATGGACCCACCCTCTATTTATTTGGAAAAGAACCTACATCCAGTGGTTAAAAGGGTAAAAGGTGTACTGAAGGACACAAAATATTTTCTTTCTTTATAGTATGACTGGTCCATTGGTTTTGATAGCTCAGATTATATGCTTGTTGGAATGGACATTGTTTTATTATTCACAGAGATATTTAATAGCTTAGGTACTGATTTCGTTAGACTGTTTTTAACTAGCTTCTCTGGGTATAGCACTACCCATATACACTTGCTATGCACTCTTTTAGAAATCATTCTAGAACATAATGTTTTTGTTTTTAGTGATCAGTTTTATCTTCAGAAAGTTGGTGTAGCAATAGGTATGGTGTGTGCCACTAGCTATGCCAACTTAGTTATGGCACACTGGGCGCTATCATATGTTTTGACTGATGCTAATGAGTACAGTAGGTTTATACCTTTTATACTAGATTTGGTGACAATATCATTTTTGGTTGGACAAGCTCCTACAGTTTGTTATCTGAGTTCCTAGATCATTTGCAACGGACTACAAATTTCCTTAGATTCACTATGAAATGTTTGTCTGAATCTATTGGCTTTTTTGGATGTCATAGGAAACCTTGTAAGAAGGTGAATGTCCTGCACAGACAATGTATGCATCCACATTACTTTCACAGGAACATCCTGAAGGGTCAGTTTTATAAGCTCTCCAGACTTTACTGTGATGAAGGTGTAATGTTAGATTCTTTCGCCCAGCAAAAGAGAGACTTTATATCGTGAGGTTATTTTGAGTTAGAGCTTAATGTGGTACACCAGGCTGATCTTGTTAAACCTTATATTTCCACCAGATATGACAAGACTCATAGAGTTTGTATACACGATAGTAAGCTGAGGTTTTGTCTGACTTATTCTAATGACATCCAGTTGGTATGTGATGTGAGCAAAAAGAATTGGCATGTTCTTACTACAGACAGGAAACCTAGAGGCTTTCTTAGGTGAAGTTACTAGTTTAGTTTTAAGAATAATTGTTTTTGAAGAAGCTACTCTGCTATAAATTCATGGATAAAACTAATTGTTTTATTTCTAATAGAATGGGTACATATCCTTCTAGAGCATGTAGTATGTGCAGCTTTATTAATAGTCGTAGTAGTTATGTGAACATTACAACAGGACATGTATACTATTTCAACTTTTATGCAGATTGTAGAAGTCAAAATCTTGTATACATACCTTGCTATTTGTGAGGTTTGTGCCTGCTATTATGTTGGGAAGACCAATAGAGCCTTAAAATTTAGAATATGTGAACACTGTAATGATATTTTGAAACAGAAAACTAAAAGTGTCCTTTCCAAGCATGTATTGGCTACCGATTCTTCGCATAAGTTTCAGTCTCTGGTTCTAGAACGTTTTAAAGCTAGTGTTAGGCATGGTGATTTAATGACCAGGACAGAATGTTTAGAAATTAAATGGAGTCTGGAATTAAATGCTACTAATGGTAAAGATCTTAGTGGCACTGTGCCTTTAAGACCAATACTAAAATCAAGACCTCTGTCTTGTTAAGGTTTTAATTGTGTTTTAATTTCATTTTAATCAAGCTTTGTGTTAGTATTTAAATACCCAAGTTTTTCTGAGTGCATGAGATCTGAAGAAGCACCTGTGATAGGCATGAAAGCTCTTATCCTTTTATTTCTGCTTGTTATTTTAATTATTATTTATTTGCTTTTGTTAACCAGGAAAGTCCACTGGGCTGAAATGAGCCCATTTTCCGTGGAGGTCCATGGAGAAAATCTCCACAAAAAAAAAAAAAAAAAAAACAATGTACATAATTAAGAGATTATTTAGAGAGTTAATAACAGCATTTAACAATATACAAGAGTAATAACAGCATTTAACAATATACAATAGAATAATATAGGAGTCAGAAGTGACACAGTAACATAGGCAATGTATAGCAACATTTTGTGGAAGACTCGGGTGCTTGGCAGGTATTCAATAGATCAGACAGATAGTGATAATCTGCACTGACACAATTTGTACACACCATGTGAGGCAGGGTGAGGCACACTGTGCTGTGATTAAGGGTGAGTGCACAATAGGGAGAGTGAAGAAGAGTGTGGGTATCTGAGAGATGAGTCAGGTTAGTAATCAGGTGACTGAGGAATTGGGGATGGTGCAAGGGCATAGCCAATGAGAGGAGAGATGTTGGTAGAGTGATTTTTTGAATGACGGGGCATTATTTATAGTCCATAGAGAAGGTGGAAGGGCATTCCAGAGTTTAGCTACAGTGAAAGAGTAAAGGTATTGGCCTACAGGGAGTTTAGGTCTCTTAACTCGGATAAGTAACTGATTTTCAGATCTTAGTGAACGGTTTGGTTGATAAAGTGTCAGAAGTGAAGCCAGGGCTGGGCATTTGGAAGAATTATAGATGAATTTGTGTGCTGTGGCTAGCTGGATGTAAGTTAGGTGTTGTGGGAGTTCTAGCCAGTTCTGGGATTGTAATGAGTGACAGTGGTGGGAGGAATATTTTGCTATAGTAACGAATTTAGCAATTTTGTTATAACAGCTCTCCATTTTATTTTTTAATGATGATTGGATGTTTGTCAGAATGGGGGCACCATAGAGAAGAGAAGGTAGGAGAAAAGTTTGGGCAAGTGTTTTTCTAGTAGAGTAGTTTAAAAAGTGTTTCTGTTGGTAAATGGTACCAGGTTTGAGTCTATATCATAACATCGAAGTTCTCTAACATCGAATGTTATTATATTGAACCCTAAACACCGAAGTGTGAAAACATCGAACAGTCCCAGGGAAAAAATTTGCTATTCTGAGAAACATACACACAGCACAAACACACACAAAAACAGCCATCCACACACATATACTTAAAATCCTACACCTAAACTAAACTTTACATACAGTACTAGCTATCCACTTACCTTAACCCAACCCTAACCCTAAGGTCCGTCACTTTCACACACTCACCTCACCCGCGCCCTAACCCTAACTCACCTAACCCGCCCCCTAACCCTAACCTACACACAATTGCACACTTACCTGACCCGCGCCCTAACCCTAACTCACCTAACCCGACCACTAACCCTAACCTACACACAATCACACACTTACCTGAACCCGACCCGTAATGCTCCAACATATCAAATATTGAAAACAGCAAAGCCACAGCAACGGCTCACCGAATTCTTTCCCTGGGAAAGAATTCGATGTCCTGCACCTTCGCTGTTTTCAGCGTTCGACATTACGGGTTTGATATTATAACATTCGATGTTAGAGAACTTCGATGTTATAATATAGACCCCCAGGTTTTTGGTGTGTTTTTTTGATGGTGTTGTGGATGTGTTGGTCAAAGGTTACGTTGTCATCTAAGGTTATGCCAAGTAACTTAGTGTGGGAAACTACCTCTAAGACAGTCTTGTTGGAGGAGAAAATGATGAAATCCGATTTATTAATGGTGGTACTTTTTTTGGGCTTAAAGAGCAAGCGTTTTGTTTTATTTGGGCTGAGGGCGAGGTGATTATTTGTCATCCAGGTTTCTGTAATAGAGAAAGCATTCTGGGTGATGGTCAGAAGTTCGGCTTCAGAGTTACCAGAGCAGATAATAGTAAAATCAACTGTGTATTGAACTACAGATGTATGAGTGAGAGTGGAGTGAAAGTCATTAATAAAAATACTGAACAGGAGGGGGCCTAAGATGGATCCTTGGGGAACTCCGGTAGAAGTAATGAGAAAAGGAGAGAAAGAGTGCAACCATTTGGTGGATTGTTGTCTGTTTGTGAGGTAACTGGTGAACCAGTTAAGGATAGGTGTGGACAAGCCAAGGTGTGAAAGCTTAGAATGGAGTAGAGGATGGGAGATGGTTTTGAAAGTTTTAGAGCAGGGGTGTCCAACCTTTTCAGTTGTAAGGGCCGCATTGAGTCAACAGAAATGGTCTGGGGGCCGCATGTAAAATATATTATTGTAGACGGCAAGTGAGGACCAAAAAAAAAAAAAAAAGGTCTCTCATGTAAAGTGAAGAGCAAAAAAAAAAAAAGTCTTTCATACAGAAACATTGCAGTTCCGCATTCAACAGAAGTAGCTCCGTATTTAGTTGTTTTTGATTGGCCCGTATGCCAGGTATACGGGCTAATCAAAAAAAAAAAGCTAAGCGGAGGCTGGCCCCTGGCTGTATTGTAGGTGAATTTGAACAATCAATAAATTAATAAATGCATAATATTTGCCCTAAAATTCAATATCTCATTCTAATTATTAAAAAAACAGTTAAATCTAACATCTTAGTTTAACATCAAAGTTTATTTGTAAAAAAAAAAAAATTAACAGGTAACATCAAAGTTTATTTGTAAAAAAAAAAAAAATTAACAGGTACGAACCCTTCAATTTGTATGAGATCATACCTGTGATTTTGCTGGTTTCCTAAAGATGTCCATGTCTTCCATCATGACCTTAATGCCCATATGTTGTCCAAAGCGCTCATGTATTCTTCTGTTTCTAGCTTTGCAATCTGTCCCTGAAATATGGCACAGGCAATATCAGGAATGATGAGACTTTTATTTCTTAAAAAATGAACAATTTTTATTTTTAAATTTGTTTCACTGTCACTAACAGATGGTAGAACACGTTTAACTTTGGTTCACCCACTTACTGTGGAGACACAAAGAACATGGTAGTATGCAACACCACACTCCAGTTTCACAAGGTAAACTCACACATGCTGTTTTGCAGTTGCCTCTCCAATCTGCATGAGTGTGCATTTCAGCTGACAACTTGCTCCGATCCATTCAATGAGGCATAGCATCATTGGATAACACCTTTTTGTATTTCTTCCTTAGATTACTATAAATCTCCAACTTGGGGTTTTTCCAAGTGTTTGCTGAAAATTTGGAAGGGGTCTTCCAGTATTTGTTACATTTCTCAAATTTAAACAAATAATTGACTTTATTAGTAGTGGCAATGTTTATTCGTGAAACCAATTCACAAGGGTGCAGCCAGGCACAGACCTTCACAGAATTCGAACTTATTGGTCCTAGTTCTTGTTATACTTAAGTGTCCATATCAGGAGGTTCAGGCTGTCAAGTCAGGATTGTTCTTTTGTGTAGTAAAGCAGACAAACATTATGAGCATAACCTTTTTAATGTGAACACTGAGCTTGTCTTTTTGATACCAGTGCTTCTATATCGGGTTTGATAGATGTAGTGGCGATGCGAAGAGTATTTTCAAGATGCTCATCTGAAATTTTTGTTCTGATTTTATTTTTTGTATGCTTCATATGAGAAAACAATTGCTCGCAAATGTATGTACTCCCCAACAGAGATGTCATGAACAGGGCATGTTCGTGAAGTGATGGATATTTTTCTTTGGGTAGGTATAACTTATAAAAGTCAAATAACGATGCTTGCAGAAATTTTTCTTTAAGTTGCATATCTGACTGCAATTCTATGCATTCCAGTTGCAGGTTTGCAGGCAACATGTCGATGTCAACTGAGAATGGAGTAGCAAATATACTGAACTGTTGGTGTTTTCTAAAATCTTGAAATCTATTCTCAAACTCCTGTGATAAACTATTAAGTAATGCCGCATATTTTTCAGTATTTGCATGGCTTTGCTCAGACAGTGTTGCAAAGTGAATGAAGCTATTGTTCTTAATCTGACTGTGCCATAATTTCAGTTTCATTTCAAATGCCGTCACTGTTTGAAATATGTCATTTATTAATAGATTTTCCCCTTGGAGGCGCAGGTTCAGGTAGTTTAAATGAGCAGTGATGTCTACTAAGAAGGCTAAATCAGCCATCCAGCTTGCATTTTCAAATTCGGGTACAGGCTTTCCTTTTAACTCCATAAAGGACTTTATTTCATCTCGTAAGTCATAGAAGCGTTTCTGCATTTTTCCATGACTTAACCACCTCACTGCAGTAAAGTACAAGATGTCTCCATAGGTAGATTCCAAAGTAGTCAGAAACTCCTGAAACTGGCAGTGATTTAATTCTCTGGAATGAGAGATCAATAAAGAGTGCAGAGACAAGTTTACCATCATTATGTTATTGTGTATTTGAATTCACAGTAATCAGTAACTCAATAACTCTTATAAAACAGATCTAATGTAAATCAGAAAGTTAAGCGCTTTCACTCGTAAATACAAGCTTGTATTTACGAGTGAAAGCGCTTAACTTTCTGATTTACAGTAAATCTGTTTTATAAGAGTTCCAGAGGATTTA
Source organism: Protopterus annectens (assembly GCF_019279795.1). NCBI lineage: Eukaryota > Metazoa > Chordata > Ceratodontiformes > Protopteridae > Protopterus > Protopterus annectens. The sequence continues at coordinate 1,079,599,672 of NC_056741.1, forward strand.
TTGAGTTACTTGCTGATTACTGTGAGTAGCAGCATTCAGTGCTGGTATTTGCTGCAACTACAATACACTGGTTTTGTTCCAACATTTTTTCTGGAGTCGTACATCATTGCGGCTATGGTTAACAGTGTCTATGAAGGATAGAAGAGCAGTTGTACTACTATGGCCAGGGTGGAATCCATGCTGAGTTGTGGAAAGTAGTTGGTTTTGGGATAGGTAATCCATGAGTTGAATTTGAATACATTTTTCCATTATTTTAGAAATAGGAGATAGAATGGCTATAGGGAAGAAATTTGAGATGTATAAATTATTACCGCTTTTATGTAAGGGTATGATATAAGCTTTATTCCAAATGGATGGTACATAGGCTTCTTGATTAGATCTATTTATGAGAATGCTTATGGAGTAGCTGATGGATTTGACAGACATTTGAAGGTATTCTGGGGCTAAACTGTCTGGGGTGGTGCTACCAGGTTTGAGTTTTAGCAGGAGTTTAGAAATAGTGGAAGTGGGAACGTGACAGAAGGAGAAAGACTGATGGGAAGGCTTTTCTGGGGTATGGCTTGCAGACATGGGGTTGCTGTTGTGAGTAGCTATAGGAAAGGTAGAAGCAAGTTTGGATATAGTGTCCATGAAGTAGAAGTTGAAAAGGGTAGCTAGTTCAGCAGGGGTTTTGTCAGGGTTTGGGCAAGGATTGCTTTTGGTGCCAGGGTTTAATAGAGTGGAGACTGACTTCCAGAACTGTTTTGGCTTATAGTTGTGTTTGTTTTGGAAATGGAAGTAGTACTGTTTTTTATCATAAATAACTAGACGCTTTACTTGATTACAGAGTTGTTTGAAAAGCTAGAGATCTATGGGGTTTTTACTATTATGACATTTTTTCCATGCTCTGTCTCTGGTATTCATAAGTTTTTTTGTGTCTCTAGAAAGCCAGATTGCATGATTTGCTTTGATTCACTTATTCCAGAGGGGGGCCATTCTATTGAGTATACTGAGGAAAGTTGAATTGAAAAATTGAGCTGCTTCATCTAGAGGCAAATACTTTAGAATGCTCCAATTGATTTTGCTTAATGTTTCATTGAAGCTTATGGGGTTGAAGTTAGTTAGCCATCTAGAGAGTCTGTACTGGTGCTCATGAAAGGTTGAGGAGATGGCATGTGTTATATAGGCTGGCAGATGGTCACTGATATTGCAGTGTAGAGTTCCTGCAGATGTAATTTTGTTGGGATCGGACACTAGTCAGTGCATCTTTTTATTCATCGTGCTGTGTTTAGATGGATACTACTGTTGTTTTACATTTTGGACTTTGGTTAATCCTGCCTTCACCCTTAATACAGTTGTTCTTTGCTATGTATATATATATATATATATATATATATATATATATATATATATATATGTGTGTGTGTGTGTGTGTGTGTGTGTATATATATATATATATATATATATATATATATATATATATATATATATATATATATGTGTGTGTGTGTGTGTGTGTTTATATGGAGGGGTGGTAGGGACATCTCTCCACATTGCTGGTTGCAGAGGGTAAATCCCATCTGCAAAAAGCTTCAGTAAGTGATTTAACTATTCAGTTGTTATTGATATATCCCATTTAATTTATGTCAGCATTCGATGTTAAAAATTTTCACTGTCCTGCTTTTGTTTGTCACAGTTTTATCACAGTTTTTATAGTTACAAACTTAATCTAAATAAAGGACATACCCTGGATTCGTTAACAGCCTTGCAGTCTTCACACAAAGCCTATACAATTGCAGAATTTTAGAGCAATGAGCAATATTTGTTTCCATTCTGCTGCTCATCGCACCAATGTGCTGCAATCATGTAACATGTTAGCGCACTGCTGCAGGATTACAGCTATTTAGCATAATGAGCAGCAGTGCTTTTTGAATATGCATGCAGCTCATCGCACTTACACATTGTCTAGCACTATTTCACAGGCAGCAGCAGTACTAGCAGCCATGAAACAGTGCTGGGAGCATGAGCACAATGTAAACAAAACTGCTTACTTGTAGGCAAACTTATTATGTGGACAGCTTATTTGAAGTAAAAGCAAGTGACTTGGAAGCATGTACATGAAGGGGACATGAAACAGGGCTAATTTTCACAGAATTCAATGTTAACAGTTCAGGGATAATTACATGGGGAGGGTAAATGGAAATAAATGGTGTCAATACATTCAAATGTGATAATGCCACAAAAAAGTTTTTCCAATGGAAAGACATCCATATTGATGGTAATAATCAATAGTCCTGTTTCCATGTGTTTACCAATGCACATAACTTAAAAATGGTCATGCTTACAATGTATGTGAAACAGACACAATGCAACATTTTAAGAAAGGAGAGTAAATGTGATATTAATGTTGATAAAATGTTGAGCTGAGATAATAGCTAGCAAGGATAGTGGATGCATTATGGGACATTTGCATACAGTTTGGTTTTTGAATATGACATGTATATATAGGGAATGTATATGTGATAACTGACTGTAGTGTTGTATCCCCCAGTCTATCCTCTATAAAGAAGGCATGAATTGTATAGTGGCTGTGTCATGCACAGATGTAAGGGATATGTTTTAACATTTGTAACTGGACAATCATAGATAGGGGGATTTATTGCATTGCATTACATATATTATATTGACATGTGTCTTAGACAGGCATGTGTTTTATATACATGTCCATCACAGATTATAATGAAATAGTAATCAAAATATAGAAGAGACAAATGACATCACAGATCTGATGACAACGCAGCAGTTCAAGGTCCCCGTTTGTAAATGGAATGCATCTAGTACAAGATCATACTGGACATGCTCTCATGACATTATAGAGAACATTGCCATAACACCATGTAAACAACACAAATACACAAGAAAGTATTCAAACACAGACCCAGTCATACTTTATGATGATGTGGCAGCATGCCATACAGGAAAACATGTTATATAAGTCCTTGTGTCTAATAAAGCTGTATAGTGTGAAAAAACAATTAGATACTTATGTTTAGAGGAAGACAGTGCATTCTTATTTCAAAATTAAGTAATGCATGAGAACTATCAGTGACTTATTCAACATTTAGATCTTTCCAGTTATGCCAGGACAAATATGAGAAAGATGTGTATCGATCTGTGATACCACAGAAATAGGCATAGTGTGTGTGTCAAGACAAATACACTTGAAGGGCTTACAACACTTCTCTATTGTAATGATTATGAATCCCTCCTGTCGAGACTGTAACCTTAAAAATATTTTCACTCACTGTGCAATAAATACTTATTTTACCTAAGCCAGTCTTGACTGACGCGGTTATGTGACAGACAGATATGACCAGATTCAAACACCTGTCCAACATACTATACAAACTACAGAGTTGTGTATTGCTCATGTCTGCTGCACAACATAACAATGCATCTTGTCATGAACAAATGAAAAATAATGTGTAAAGTAATAAAGGACATGTGTGGATAATGTGCACAATATGATTAGAATAATGACAAGGAGGCAACCATGTTAATGTTTACACAAACGTGAGCACTGTAATATCAAATGCTTCTTGGTCAAGAAAGCTGTTGCTGTAGTTTTGTTCAACAAAATGTCCTAGATTTGAAAGCTACTGTATACAGACATGCTGTACACATCATCACTGAATGCATGTGATGCAAGAGAACTCACACCATAGCATTTGCAGAACAACTGTTTCATTGGCAGGATATTACAAAATGACTTATTTCTTTCTACAAAATACAAATTGTGAATAATAACTTCATGTAGTGTTGTTTGTGTAATATCAGTATGCTCATTGAATGTTACCCTTGGCTGGAATTGAAAAGCATGTTGTGTAAGTCCACTGACTACAAATATATTCCACCTATGTGAACTCATTACATTATATGATTGTGTTGCAATTTGTGCGCAATAAAAGGTTTGGGAGAGGTTTATCCACTGTGATTGTACACATTTAACACTTGTGCATGTCATTCATATGTAACAGCATTAAAATGCACCATAAAATCAGACAATGTGGGTTTTGAACACCTGACTATGTGGTGACAGAAGCTATATGATATTGGGAAGCATGAATGCATCATGGTGCCTTTAGTACTGCAAGTGTTAAGATATTTTGGTGTTTGAAGCTATGACATCATGCTATTGATACAAGGAATGTGCCTGTCATTTCTTTAAAATATTGCTATTATATGTGTGTTTCTCATACAACATTGCCTGCTGCAGTAATACAGTAACTGTGACAAGACACTGGCAATCATGCACAATGTGTGGATAAGCATGGATTCGAACACATACCTTACTAAGGCAACAACATACAGAATATAGTCTCCTGTCCTCATGCTACAGGAAAAGCCTTAGTATTTCTCATGGGAAATCCAAATGTCATTCCATGGCATCATCATTATCCAGTTAAACATTGTTGTGTGAAAAATGAGCTGAAATCATTATAATAGGATTCCGCTGCCATGCATGCTCTCAGCTGATTGCTAGCTGACAACATTGTTACCTACCTGCACGTTCACAGACATACAGATACAAGTGAGTCTAAGGAGTGATGGCTGTATTTGAACAGACTACCAAAGATCATAAGGTACAGAACATTGTGAGAATCACACATCCCATACAAGATTTTTTTACAACTGTGACAGTGCACACTTGAGTAGATGACATCACCATTCTTTCATACATTAATGTTCTAAAATGTATGACTGTAGCTGAAATGGACACTACTACTATGCAGCAACACATACTACATGCATTAGAAGCATTCTCTACACAACATAACCAGTATACATCCAAGCACAGCAATTGATCATTGCTGGATACAGGCCCCCTGTCTCTGCACTTTCTAGTTTAGGGAGCACAGGATCAACATCCAGCATGACAGATTGACTCATGTGAGCTCTTTGATGTGGTTCATTTTTGATGTAAACATTATGTTTCTAAAACGGTTTATTGCCTGGAGGTAAGATAAATCTATAGAGTAATCCTTTGCAGTGAAAATGTCTCCTAAGTGGAAGTTTGCATAAGGTGTGTTATCATGGACACAGTTGTGCCTGACAGTGCAGATTTCAAGCCCCTAGCACTCTATTTGCACAATGCATACAACACAGCATAAGCCCCAATCACCAAAGGAGAAGTGTGAATTCTGAAGGCACTGCTAAAATGAACAACCAGATGGCAAGGCTGAAAACTGCATGCTACGCAGAAATGGAGGAAACAAGGAGTAAAATGACAAAAAAGTTTATTTCCAAACCAAAAAGTAGTAGATTAAGCACTTTAATCCTGTAAAAGTAGGACTTCATCAGAATGAAGTAACACAATTAATTACTAGAATTTAAATAGTGTTGTCAATTAAAATTCCACCAATAAAAAATAACCACTGGTTGAAACCACTGATTAAAAAATGCTTCCTCCTCAGTCCATCATTCCTTAAAGCACATTATTCATTGTAAGATAATACTTAAATCAGTCAAAGGTGAATAATACAATAACTAAAACCATACCTATAACTGAACAAATTGAAATATTGAGTATAACCAAATAAGTAAAATTACATATTATAAATATTAATAAAGATGTAAAAACAATGAAAGGATGTATAATAAATAAATATACAATTGTGATGAATAACAAATATACTAAATCAAAGGGACAAATATGTAGTTGAAACATCAAAAATGTACCAGAAAATAAACCAGACCAGATTAAACCTGTGAAAAAGGAGTTGATAGGACAGGAGTCAAAATGGGGTAGCAAGCAGAGAGTAGAACATAGACAGGAGGAATATATGAATTTGCAGGAAGGTGGTGTGAGAGCACTATAGCTATCTACTTCTTCACAACAAAGATATAAAATTGCAAAAAGAATTTCATGACTTTGGAGAGTCACCACAATAGAGATGAGTGGCAACAATCGAATAATGCTGTATAGCCAATTGGACAAAATCAAGTATGTCCAGATGACACGATGAGAGAGTGGCGAGCTATGTATGGGGCGGTAATTTTTGTGTGAGATAGGTGCCCATTGACTATTGACCTCAGTGGTACATCCATGTTCAGCTTGAAAACAGGGAAAATCTAGTCCTCACTCTCAGAACTATCATCGCTGTCTCCTGTGTCCTCTGCCTGTGTCAGTGCTGGATGTGGCATCAGTTTTGTAATACAATGCAGGACCTTTTCAACCTTGGAAGGCTGGGTATAAAAGCCACTTTACACTCGGCCCACTACCAGCCCAGTAAGTTCCTTTCAGGTGACAAAATCACCACCTCCACTACTACTGCTCCTGAAGGGTACCAGTGCACCAGTAGCTAGGGCAGACCTACCTGAGACAGGTTAAGCAGGTAAGGCAGGAGTTGTTGAGGCAACACTGACAAGCTGTGACCCAGGTGTGCTGGGTGTCTGTGCTACCTGTGGTGGTATGGTGAACTGAGCCCCAGTAGTTAATCTATCTTCCTATACTGATGACCATTTTGTTTTCAGAAGCAATGTATTAAAAAATAAATAAATAAAATGAGAGGTAAAGGATACTAGATCAATGGCATGTCACATTACTTAATTATTTCAATACATAAAAAATAAGAGAGATATAGATGTACACATAATGCACATCCCACTATGATGAGAAGGTGTGAATCTGTCATAAAATCAATCAATCACAATGGTATAATGTGACTAATCTAATAGTGTATTTCACTGTGCCATGCCAGATATCTGCTTTCCAGTGTAATAACTGCATTTCCCAATATTGAATTGTTAATATCATGTAGTATTGAGGTTAAAATATCTTATAAATAGTAGATTGTAAAAAAATGGAACACCTTTTAATGGGCACTGAAATGAACCCACGTTCAAATAATTTGATATACTCATTGCCTAATGCAATAACCAAAAGTTCCAAAAATAAACTAAAAATAGTAGGAACAATCCACAGTAGATAAACCACCAGTTCATATAAAAGTCCACAGAACTTCAAAAGTCCCAATATCCCAAGTGATAAAAACTGAGACTCATTCAGTTCACGGACTGCTCTTTAATGAGATCAAAAATAAGTACAGATACAGATGCAGGTTACGGCTTCTTCAGACCTATTAGTTTCTCTAAAACATCCCACAATTTAAATCTAAAAAAGCATGAAAACTGCTCATTCTTAAAGTGCCAGCACAGAAAAAATATATACAACACCTTAAGAGATCTCATGTCAATAAAACATAAAACTTATATGCAAATACTAAAGAAACACATATACCTAACATGTGCATATATAAAAGCCCATACACACACATATATATATATATATATATATATATATATATATATATATATATATATATGAATATGTAATCACATATGGACATGAAAATATATATATATATATATATGGATAAAATAATATATATCACAGGTATATGCATATGAAGTGAAATACAATGAATCTGTATAAAAATGCATATACGGTATATAAATACAAATCTAAACATTAAAAATACACACATTGTGAAGTATGTCACGCATTCTATATAGGGAAGACTAACAGGAGTCTAAGAGATAAAATGCGTGAACATATGTATAACATCAGAATAGCCTCAAAAGTTAATGCCCTAGCAAAACATGTTATCGAGTTTGGAGGTTCCCACACATTCAGATTTAAGATCATAGAGAGGGTTAATGTAGGGTTCAGAGGGGGTGATACGAAGACATATACTGAAGCTAGAGAAGCCACATGGATTATGAGATTGAGGTCTGATTTACACCCCGGTCTCAATGGGAAAGTTTTGATCAAGCCTTTCCTTAAAATGAGGGGACTGAGGACATGAAACATATTGCTTCTATGTAATCTATATATATCTATATATTTATTTTTGATGATGGTCTATATATTATCTTGTGTACATATATATATATATATATATATATTTATACAGTTTTAGTTTTTGGTTACATGTATATATGTGCATAAGGTATTTTTAAAATAATTGTTAATGTTTAGATTTGTATTTATATACCGTATATGCATTTTTATACATATTCATTGTATTTCACTTCATATGCATATACCTGTGATATATATTATTTTATCCATATATATATTTTTTTTCATGTCCATATGTGATTACATATTTATATATATATATATATATATATATATATATATATGTGTGTGTGTGCGTGTGTGTATGGGCTTTTATATATGCACATGTTAGGTATATGTGTTTCTTTAGTATTTGCATATACGTTTTATGTTTTATTGACATGAGATCTCTTAAGGTGTTGTATATATTTTTTCTGTGCTGGCACTTTAAGAATGAGCAGTTTTTGCACTTTTTTAGATTTAAATTGTGGGATGTTTTAGAGAAACTAATAGGTCTGAAGAAGCCGTAAGGTGGAAGCGCTAACCTGCATCTGTATTTGTACTTATTTTCGATCTCATTAAAGAGCAGTCCGTGAACTGAATGAGTCTCGGTTTTTATCACTTGGGATATTGGGACTTTTGAAGTTCTGTGGACTTTTATATGAACTGGTGGTTTATCTACTCTGGATTGCTCCTACTATTTTTAATTTATTTTTGATTCTTGTGTTTGGCTGGTTTTGTTGGAGCATTTACTCTGTTCAGGCAATATATTTACGATAATAACCAAAAGTTATTGGAACAGGCATGTTGGTTTGATATTAAAATTCAGGTATGCTCAAGAACATATACAATGATCTACTAAGAATACTTCTCTGCTTTACAATAATAACAGATGCATATCTGTACCTCTCTAAGGGTGGTTAGTCTCTCCTGATGCACCTCACAGTTTTCTGCAATCTCTGTTGCAGCTGTACAATATATATATATATATATATATATATATATATATATATATATATATATATACACAGAGAGAGAGAGAGAGAGAGAGAGAGATAAAAGCATAATGCATGGGATGCCATTTTCACTGGAGAAAGCTTTAGCCAAGCTATTCCAAGCCTCAGCATTATATTGAGATCCATTGTATTACCCCTGCAGTAGCCTCCAGCTGTAGCACATCACAGGCAGTGCCACAAAAATCCTGGACTCCTCAACAACCCACCTTTATGCTCAAAATGGAACACCATCTCTACCATTGCCAGCCATGTCTGCAGCAGTCAAGCAAGAAATATATGTCTAAATTGGTGCCCAATTCAGATATCGTGTGTAACAGCTCGTGTGTAATGATGCACCGCCTTGTCCACTGCATTTGCACAATTGGAAGAAGAACAATGGCTTGTCAGACACATTTGCACTAAGTACATCAAGAAGCACAGAAGGTATTAAAAATGGCAGTGGAATTTGTTTGTGTGCAATGCTCAAACTATTGAGACATGTTCCAATGTTAAGCATTAATATGCCTTATAGTGCTGGTTATAATCATAGTTGGTTGGAGAAATAATGGTATGACTTGTGAAATATTGGCATGTTATGAGCTAGACACTGGTAATATTGAGTAGGACCAGCTAAGAAATGAACTCAAGAGAAAATAGAAGATAAAATATTAAACTTTGCTCATTAACTATCACTGCCACAGAGAACTTATTAGAGATATGCTAATTTAAGACTGAATGTAGACACACATGAGTGATACCTGTATGCCTGTGACTTTACTGAATCATGGGACTGTATTTCTATGTAAAAGGCAATGCCTGTGTTTCAGATGCATCTAGTTGCATGACTTAAGTAAGACATGATGGTTTAGGTTGTATATATATATATATATATATATATATATATATATATATATATATATATATATATATATATACTTAATAACACATACTGTCATAAACACATAATTCTGATATGTAAGAACTCAATAATTAGAAAAACAATATTGTGCACCTCATACCTATGCATATGCATTGTACATTAAATATCATCATTGCCATGTTTAATATAATTTACACACATTACATTGGGCTTCTATAGAAAGCAGTAACAACACATTTCTTGCAATAAACCTAGTTATGATACTGATGTGCATTTACCATGATATTCCTAACCAAAATGTTGTGACAAATGGCAGTCTGACTCCTTTTTAAGAGTATCTGTCAAGTGGATTCAGACTGTGTATCAGCTGTCTTTGTTCTTTATGATCACTGCTTCTTATACTTTGTGTCACTTTGAAAGTTATCTGACAAGGCTGAGATTATTTACCAAGTAATATCCGGAGTTATATCTAGAGTTCTGACAGATGTTCACCAGTGCCATTATGGTTTATACAAAAGAAGGCAGCTTGCTGAGTGGAGAGCAAATGCAAAATGCAACATTAAAAATAAATAAATAAAAATGGCAGAGAAAAAAGCTACAAGGAAAACATAATTCAAGCATTGGGTATACTTAGCAATAACTAAAACAAGAAGTGCATTATAATGACAATATCATCTTTCACACATGTTCCTGACACATCACATGTTTAATTTCTAGCACAAATGATCAGAACTGTAGTTAATATCAAATAATGTGAAACTGGACAGACAGCTCACATGTTATTAATAATGCTGAGTAAAGGTCAGTTTTAGACAACACAATGATAGCTCAAAATGTGTGTAAATATGTATTTAGACCACCTTGTAAGCATCAGTTAACTTTATTCAAACCCTGTATTAGCTGCCCTTTTTCATTAAGTTAGCTACACTTAACCTTGTGCCAAATTGAAAGTTACCTGACAGGTGTATTTTCTTCATGGAGTACTATCTAGAGTGCTGCCAGCCTCACACCAGCACTAGGTTTGTTTGGAGTACAGAAGGCAGCTTAAATTAAAGTTCTCACTTCTTTCCTTAGTCAGTGAATTGTAGTTCACTGCTGTGGACTTAGCCAGTCCAGAATGAGCAATGAAATATGGCTCACAAATGATGAAAAGAAAAAAGAAGCTACTGAAAATAGAGGAAACATTATGGAACAAGTAGATAAATGCATAGCTGTGATATTTCCTTAGTTTTGTTGTGTTTCAACATGAACATATGCTCCTTAGACATCATTATTCTCATATAAACACTGCCATTTCTGGGTTACAACCCGGGGGTACCAGGGCATTCACTAGACATACTTCATATTCTTATCCCTACTTGCCACACGCACTATACTGCAAAGATAAAAAAAGGGGTTACCTATATTATGTAACATAATACCAATTGACATTACAGTTGCTGCAGAAACAACTTCTGACCTTTGTCCTGTATAATTTGTAGTTAGATGTGTGGATGGCTGTGATATTGGCATCAGGGAAAATAAGCTTTCTTCATGCAGTATAAAATACAAAATTTGAAAACTGCACCTCTTTGCTTCTCTTTATTTTGTGAACATAATTTCCATATCTGTACTTTAATAATAATAATAAGACTGCTATGTGCTTTGCATTGCAGTTAATATATGTTTCAGTGACTAACCTACTTCTTTAGAAATGCAGACGCAATTGTATTCAGATGCAGAAACTGCTGTCAGAAACAGTTCATATACATGTTAAAATGTTGTTCTCCTTAAATCAGTCAATGGTAGTCCCAAAATTTATTGTAAGTCCCTTCTCCCTGACACACCCTGATTGATATTACAGTCTTTCTAATCATTCACAAATGCAGCAGCTATCAGGTAACACTTCTCAGTGCTCATCCTTGCAGAGGTAGGGCATGTGCATATAATCGTGTAAGTCCTTACACCATGATTACATTCCCTGCACTTAGTGCAGATTGTGGAATTCATGAATGCTAAGAAGTTCACATCTCATTTGTATATTCACAGTGCTGAGAGGGCTGAAGCTGCACTATATAAAGGTAATCATGTAGTTAAGTAAGTTGTATCATAGTAGGGGGGATTGTTTGAATCCAGAGAACTTGATATTGCTACTTGGTTTCAAAAGTTTGTTTCTACTTTTACAACTGACTTCAGGCAAAGGTAGGTTACTGTTTGTTTTTCAATAAACATCTTTATTAAATTAGCACTTATGACATAAGCAGTTTTACATTTTTATAAATGAAAAACAAGCAACATTACAGAGCTAAAACAACTAGTAAAGGTAGGTTACTGTTAGTTACAAATTGATGGGGTAGATTTTAAAAGAGTTGCTCTCTGTGTAAGTTTGCCCTGATTCTGAAAGACCTGCTCACAGTGTAAGTGATTTACTTCAGTGAAGGCCTATCTATAAACAGGCTGATCTCAATGTAAGCAGTCACTTACACTCATAGCAAGTCTTTTGAAAGTGGGGTGATGTATTTGAACCTCACTTATGCATTGCATCTCACAAAAGAATTATTTGACTGTCTGCTTTATAGGTAAGGTTCATAGGTAAGTATTAGGCTAGTTACCTTTTCAGGCAATTTTACGTGTAGCCAAATTCCCCAACAGGTGAGAATCGAACCTTGTGTCCATGAGGTAAATGCCTTAACCATTACACCATCCCTCAGAATTGTTGGCATAAATGTGTACCATGGCTACTTCTTGACCATCCAGTATTTTTCTACATAGTGATGAGAGTTTAATGGGAATTTCAATTTTGAAAGCTGACCACTTAGCTCAGAAGACTGTTATATTAATTATTACCAATGTTGTGCGTTCTTGCATTAGTATTACCGAAAATTTTGTTAAAGCTGAGATGTCTATCTGGTTGATCTCCTTGGAAGTAAATATCAGACCACAGACTGCTAACTATTTTCCCTTGAGAACTGTACATTGCATTTTTAATGCTGCAATGTACTACAGAGTGTCAGAAAACTTTGTTCTTCTATGAATTTATTATCAAGTATTTTCTTTATTTTGCATTTGGTGGGGAGGAAAACTGTATTCATTTGTGTGTACTGCTGTGATGCATTCCTTTTTCATGTAGTTTGTGTATAACTGATGGATACATTCATATATATATTTTTGTGTTTAACCATCTTTTATTTTTGTACTTATGGATTTCTTCTTTCCTATTATATTTCCTAACATACAGGGCTATGGTCCCCTAGACATCTGTTCCCAGTAAACCACCAGGCACAGATCTTGAGAATTATGTGATCAGTCAGGCCCTATGTTGCCATGGGTCATTCCTATTAAAAGAAGGCTGGGGTGACAAGTCCTCAGTGATAATATATTGGATCAGGATATGAATGACATTAATGCAATTGGAGGTTATGGATGCACATATTTCAAAATAAGACATAAGCCCAGTGTTATGATTACAGCGACCAAACATTGGGCAGCTGCAATTGCCCATGAATATATTGTGGGAGGTCCTCCTACCAAGAATGAAACAGAGGAGTTCCATTCAGTGTAAGAGTTCCAGGCAGCTCAGTACAGGGTTCACACAGAATCATTGATGTTGAGGGTGACATGGAAGACAACCCAAATATGTCTACAACAGAACTGCCAGGTATGCTATTTAAATAAATAAATAAATAAATGTAATGCATCCATCTATCTATCTATCTATCTATCTATCTATAGAGAGCGAAATAGACATGGTGGGATAGAAGAGACATAGTCATAGAAGGAAAAGGACAGAGGAATGAGAGGTAATCCAATGAACAAAAACAATTGCACAGAGTGAACAGCTAATGCTTGTTTACTCTGAACCTTCCATAAATGTGATGTATTGCAGAATAAATACTTTTAATCATAGTTTATAATCAGTTGGGCATCATTGCTTCTGTAGTTGCTGACACTTATTTGTGTTATTACTCATTCAGTCAAAGTAGATGTTTAAGTCATACTTACTGTTATACGTGTGCAAATTATGCTATCCTTGATCTGCTCACTGGTTTATATACAGTGGCCAACTGAAAGACCTGATGTACATTAATGAGCAAATCCTATAGCTGTGTATTATAAACATTAATCATACGTTATTACTGACATTACTGTACACCAGGGACATATATCACCATAGGGATATGTGTGAATTTGCATAACACAATAATCATTTATATAACTGCATTGATTTTGCTATACAGCTTCCAGACTTACCTTGGTAATAATGCAGATGTGAGAAGTCTCCTTGGGGGATTGCCTATGGCTGATAATAACAGAATATAAGCATTACCTGGTTAAGTAAAAGTGCAATTTGTCAGGCATCATATTTTAATATTTACGTGTGCTAAGGTTGTTATTCTTTCTTTTAGGTATTCAGTGTGTGTGCTATCTTTTGACTCTTAGCTGGAGCCATGGCAAATTTGGAATGCCTATATCTGCTGGCAGCATCTGTGGTCGGTGATTCTTCCTCAGACTCCTTACCTGTATCTGATGGAGCTGCTGGCTCTGCCTGTGGTACTGGGAACTGTAGCCCTGCCCCTAACTGCCCTTGCTGTAGCTGTCTCATGAGAATATTATGCAACATGGAACAAACTGTAATTATTTTGGCAGATTGCTAGGTCATACTGCAGGACACTTCCTGAGGTGTCTAGACACTGGAAATTTGACTTGTGCAAGCCAGATGTACATTCTATGTTATTCCTGGTTTGAGAGTGGGTATTATATTATCCTTGTTCCATGTGGTTATGTGGGTTTCACATGGGTGTCTTGAGCCACAGTTCCAAGGCATAATAACATGCTTCACCTATTAGATGCCCTTATGGAACATTATCCCTAGCAAACCTTGTGTACGGCTTACAGGTTATATGTGTGAGTCATGAAAACTGCTCAGTTACTTGCACAGACATTGTAGATGATCCATTGGTCATAAAAGACAATCAAACAGTTTATAGAGTGGTATCCTTTTTTGTAGATGTACATCCTTCCCTCTTTACAGTGTGGGGCTTTTATTTCTATGTGTGTACAATTTATGGCCCCCAAAACTTCAGAGAAGTGTGTTATTGTATACAATTCTTGGAAAGTTCTTGCTTTCCCCTTTGGGTGTCCATGGAAATAATGTATGCTCCCTTGCATGTTGTAGCACTGCATTTAGAAACTGATGCAATATTCTGAAATCTGAGGTCTGTGACACCCCTAATATACCCCTGTGGGTCTCTGAGCTGTACCTCTAACTAATCTATGTAATGCTACACATACATTTGTCTTCACTGGGATGGGCTTTTCCATGATTTCCTTGGGTCCCCCCGTTTAGACAGCAGAGATTGCATATTTCCTCTAGTGTTTCCGTGTCCACCTAGATTCTACTGTTTCTGTGTCATGAAGTCCATGATAAGTCAAATGGGGTCTAAAAGCAGCACCTTGAATTAAAGCCTGTTGCAAATACAGGTTAAAGATGGCAGCAATTGTTTTTAAGTGTAATTCTGACTATAATCCAAAGAGTTTTGAATTTACAGGCAAATGGCTACACACTATGTACACAACTGCTTTATTGCTTCCTGGATAGCCCTACCATGTTGGATTGGTTAATTAGCATGTATTGAATTTCTTTATGCTATAATTAGGGCATTCTGCTGTTTACCTTTATTTTAGCATAGAGTTGTTTAATGAATACCAGATAAGGCCCTGTTATGTGTGGTACATGCTGTGCCATGTACACAATAGCAGCACTTAGTGTAACTGTTAATGAATCCAGCGCTTAATATTTCCTCTGCCTTCAAACTTCACCTAAGAATATTTAGTACGATATGAAAATAAACTCAATAGTTATACAATATTTAGTAATGCAAACTATGATTAAAACATTTAGTTAATTCATTTAATGGCTACAAATGTTCTTTGACCGTTTATGCACTAACAATTTGACAGCAGGAAGAATCCCTATCAGTTTGGTTCAAAGATGTTATAATTATTCAGCAGTAACTCCTTTGCCAGTCTATGATATATACAATGCATGATGGATCACAATGTTTCTTTCACCCCGCCAAGATACAACTGCTATAGCTGATATAAAAAAATGGAATTGCATAACTCCAAAATATCTGTGATAAAGTATTAACACATCTAATGAAAGATAAGATATCATATCCTAAATTTATTTGGTCCAACATGATCTCAAACAGTTGCCTCTTACAATTAGAAAACTAAATTTTCTTTGGGTTTTATATGTTGTGATCACATCAAAGTATTATTATGTTTCTTTTTATTGGACTATTAGAGACTAAATGCCATAAAATCACTGGTCTTGTTGTGCAAATAATTAATGGATGTTGTGATTTCTCTCAAATTCAGAAAAAATATATTGTTATATTCTGATAAATCCTACAAAATACTGTGAATACTGCCTGCCTGGTTTTAGGTTTACTTCTGGGGTTATGATGTTAATACATTACCATTACTACCAGTGCAGACTGTGGATTACATATTTGCATGAACTTGAAAACAGCCATATGACCATATTTAATCTCTCTCACTTTCATTGTTAACAAGTTTGGAGCACATGTTTGACAGGTTATTGAGGATGGTCTTAGAATGATGCCACTAACTTATTTTTAAATTTTATCAACATTTATCTAAAAACTAGCTGTATTCATATTGAATGACCAGGCAGCTTCCTTCAGTTCACTACTTCTTTCTTTATCTTGACTCCAAGTCAATCTGTGAAAAATGGTTCTGGTCACATCCTATGGCCTCCATTGTAACTGTTTCAGTCACTAGTCTTCCAGTCATCTCCTGTGAAGTACTCAAACAATGCATCTCTTCTGTCAGATAGGTAAGATTTATCTGTGGCAGAATAGTAGCTCCATGCCATGCAAGAATAAGGCCCTAAATATATCTCAGTCTTTGTTTAGAGGCACAAGCACTGGAGGAACTGGCTGAGGAAAAGATATCAATAAAGAAGTGACATGTACTTCACTTCTTTGTGGAGAGAGAGTCGAGGGGATGTAGACTCAGAATGTGTAATGCATGAAGAGTCCCTGTTAGAGACCTAGGATCTCCAGGTGTTTTTTACATTTACGGGGAAGGGGATGTATTTAATAAAAATAGAAGATATAGCCCTCATTTGTCAACATTGCACACACCCCTTGTTACAGAGCAGGGATGTGCAGACAAATATATATGGCCATACAGCAAAAAACATAAATAAATAAACATGAAATCCCAACAATGGATGATGGCATCATACTCACGTCTCAACTCTCACCCCAAAGAGAGAATGAATAGGTTATAGGTCTGTCATGTCCAGTGGAATGAATGGGTTGAATGGGTGAATGGAAGGGAATCGGGAGCAAAAAAAAAAAAAGAAAGAAAGAGGTGAAACGTTTACCTGAGAAAGAAGAATTTAAATAATGGCTGTTTCACAACATCATTTACTTCTTCTAACTTAGACCTCACCCATCTGCTGCTTCCCCCTCATTTGAAAATGTGGAAACATCTTCCCAACAACCAGCGAGTAGTTTTCATAGTATTCCATAGTCAGTGCATAGTCCACCTTTTCATTCCTTGGAATATTGAGCAGACCTCATGACATCTAAATGCTCAGGAAAATTAAAAGAATTTCTTTGCTAATTATTTAATAGATGAATAAAGCACATGACTTAGGCAAAATAAGTTTTGTGATTTTTTTTTTGTTCTCACTATGTTTATAATTTAATAAAAAATTAGCATTTTACTTTATATGAATATAAATGGTTACTATTTTCCTGTGTATTGTCCATGTTCACTTCATATTTTTTCAAATTCCTTTGACATTTTACTTGATATTGGATGAAAGTGCTAAACAAATAAAATTATCGGCAGTGGAATCTCTGGCTCTGGTCCTTTTTGTTGATTTTAAAGTCTAATTTTTGTTTTATTTGTCATATTCAGCCTGTGTACTTGTTTTAGGGGGTTCAGTGAATTTCTTCTGGTTCTTCAAACATAATAACACAATAATAAAATTCAGAATTATGTGGACTCCATGAAATTATCTTCAGCAAACATTGGACAAAAATTGATTTTGCAGTGGGAACATCTCCCACACCTCCTGGACTTATATATACCAACTTCAAGGTCACACAATAGTGGAGAAAGAGACAAAGTCTACTGTCAGCAAAGTTAGTTTCAGTGGCCACCATTCAAACGTGACCAGCATTCAGAAATGTTAAGTTTGCTGAAACTAACCACCAATTTCACAGGTTCCTTTATTAGGGTTGAGTAGTATTACCAGACCTATTTGCATGTCCTCGTTATACTTGTATGGGTTATCTCAAGGCAATTAAGCTTCCCACCATCAGCCAAAGACTAGCAGAGGTAGATTGGTCAATGTATGTTAGTGTTTGTGTGTGTGTGTGTGTGTGTGTGTGTGTGTGTGTGTGTGTGTGTGTGTGTGTGTGTGTGTGTGTGTGTGTGTGTGTGTGTGTGTGGTATGGAAGAAAAGCATAGCAATCTACTTCTGTTACCTACTTTCTTAGTATGCTGCTTGAATGGCTGTTTTCAAGGGCTTTAAACTCAGTTGCATCTCATAAATATGCATGTATGGGAGATAACTAATATTTAAATGTTTCTTGAGCACTGAGGCATGTACTTGTGTCCTAAAAGTCAGATTTCTTTCTACAGTGTCATTATTAACTCCCTGAACCCTATTTTGGGGAAGCATTTGTTATATTAATACAGGATGAGGAAAGCAAGTGAAATCTGTTTTCTGTATCTGCTACTTCTGTATGGTGAATACATGGTATGTGAAGTCTACCAAAGAAGCTCGAGGTCCAGAAAGATCAGACATTTGCAAATGTTAGATTAAACCAAATGCTCACAAGAATAACTCCCAGTAGAAAACAACTGAGCTCATGAGTTACCACATTACATTTTTCATTTGTACACACTGCGTACTCCACCCTGTGTTACTCATAACAGCAAATAAATGCTTCAGATCTAATGCCACTGTCATTTTTGTGGCTAGAAATTAAAGGATGATTATGGGTCAAAAGGTACATATGA
>NC_056741.1:1079623479-1079695979 GCF_019279795.1 Protopterus annectens
AGGATAATATAAAGAGTGCAGTTGGTACTGCAAATTTCCCTGTCACTCATCATCTGAGTCTGTCTTTTCCATAGTCCAGTAAGATCCAGCACAATCTACCAGGAACTACTGGTAGAAGACCACTTTAAAAGAGCCCTCTTAGCTCTGTAGTCTGAAAACCCTCTGACAACCAAGTAAAGATATAACATGCTTTCTCACTATTTTGGCCATTTGTGCAACTACTCGCTATTTGGCCACTTGTCCATTGTCATGTCTATTACAGTTATTGCTACTTTAATCTCTGTTATGTATCTACCTGTGGCATATTAGGGTCTCTAACAACCACAGAAATATGCTTAAATATGCATACTATGTCCTGTATCTGTCAGTTCTTATAACAGCCAAAGCAAGGTTTTACTAAAAACTTCTAAGCGGCTATGAACAACATTGGATTTTCCCACCATACACTTGGGAAATGAAAGAACGAATGAATGAAAGAAAGAAAGAAATAATATGTTACTGAATATGTTATTGAAAATATAAATAGTAAACTGCAATAAAGATTATTGCTTTCCCTTGTTATCTTTCCTTGTAGGGGGCATTTGCCTCTCGTTCTCCTTCCCTTCTCTGGTGATTAGACAAAATATTTTTATTGTAGATGTTTTCCACTTGAGATGGGTTGGGCTGCTGACTTCAGTGTACACTGTCTATACTTATAGAACCAGAGGGGAGACCATTACCATTTCGTTTAGGTATAGCTGCAGACTTGTGAGGCTTTCTTATGCACATAGAATGATCACAGTCTGTGACCTTATGCACGGAGTCTGACAAAATGTTCTCAATAAACTGCTTAGCAGTATGATGCAACATTTTATTTCAAGGTTGGGGCTGCCTCAAAAGTATAAAACCACTGATATGACTTATTCCATTTAATAAAGAATAACAGTTGGAGATTTTAATTGTGTTGGCATTCATTTTTTGCAACATGCATGCTTCACCTCTGAAAACCCTAACATTTTGTCAATAACTCCAGGGATAATTAGGACACAGTGAGATTAAATACCCTTGCAGTATAAAAGATTTCACTCCCAGACTTTGATAGCAGCCACTCTCTTATCATTGTTGTCTAACAGTGTAAAGATCTATAAAGGATTTTGTGTGAGGTCTTTCTAAACATAGTTATAGCAACCTTGGCAGGTGATATTTTCTTGCACTTCTAGGCCTTCTTTCAGTACAGAAAGACAAACTAATTTGGCATGGACAGCATTTCACAATATTAATTTCCTGCTTGAATTGACATTTTGTATGCTTTGATGATTGTGAATTTCTGCATGAAGGTCTTGCAGCTAGGTTATAGACATACTGAGTCTGTGAAGGACATTTTAGCAGACCACTTTCAAAGTCTGCTATTTTTATTAATATCTAAAGCTTTCATTTCAGCAGTGCTCATTAGCACTTGTGATGGAAAAATGTCATAATGTTAGCTATTTTGCAGTCAAATAGTATAGAACAGAGATTTAAGACTATGGCTGATAAACCTGTAGCCTGCATCAGTCATGGGTCTTTATGCAGCCTCCATTTGCCTACTGAGTGACTCTGAGTAGATCAATTAACCAGACAGCATTCCTAGGCCGAGTCTGAAATTGGTCCATGTGGATCAGGGCTCTACCTTGGTTTAGAAACGTCTCCTAATTTAGACATGCCATAGAGTTTGACTATTCATCTAGCTGTTACTAATGGTGAACTAACTAATTATTAATTCATGTTCTTCAAACACATCTTATAGGTTCATAGGCTAATAACCCCAGGGGGCCTTTTTAAGCCTAGCCATGCTTTCCAAGGTGAGAATCAAGCAATGTACTCTGTGTCTGTCAGGTAAACACCTTAACCATTATGCCAACCTCCAACTCCTAAAATCTATAAAATTAGCTAATAATGTCTCTCACGTTTGTTTTCTAAGGAGAGGATTCACAGATATTTGATGCATGCATAGCACAATTTAGCATGGTTAGTGGGACTATACAGGGTGTGGGCAATTCTAAGAAATAAAGTACTCTTCCAAAGAGCAAGACAGCACAGTATGCAATGCATGCAAATAAGTGCATAATAAAAAGAAATTTAATTCCATGCACATGAGTTACATAGTGTCTGCAAATAACAGCATGGGAAATGGTGGCCTTAATCAGAAACATATAAAATAGGCATGCTGCACTGCAGTGCATATCTGCTTTTACACTGAGAATCACTGTGTACAAGAGGAGAGTGATGCTTTGACTAGTAGCAGTTTGTGTTATTGCCTAAGATCAGGACCCATACAAGCGATGCTGTACATCCCAGCCATCTGTACCATTGGGTGGAGGAACAGACAACACCTAACAAGCCACCAGCTCACTGATCAGCATACTGTGACTTATTTCTGTGCAGATAAGGAGACACTATGAATAATTACTAGCACAGGCAGACTTTTTATAATGTATGCACGTATGCAGGTGTTCTTGAAATTACATAGGAATCATTACTCACTGAAATGGTTTACCTATAATGATGATAATCTTTTTGGGTGATCATTTATTGTAAATAAAGTACTGAAAATGGTGAGCCAAAAAATTTTTTAAAAAAGTTCTTTATCTTTAAGGGGGGGACATGTTCCCTGTTCCCCTGAAATTAAACATACTAACTGCTGTACGGTTGCAGTATAGTGAAGAGAAGGAGAAAATTCCCTGAAAAGTGCACCACCAGCTTGCATTATACAGTGCATTGTGCAAAAACTCACAGCAACATTAAATTCTCACACGCTCAACCATCTGTGCTGTTACTATGCCAGACTGAAATATAGAGATGTTAGATAGCAGAAAATGTCAACCAAGCCACAGTATGATGGACAGCAGCAATAACACAGGGGGGTTGATACACTCTTGATAATCTTGAGGTGTTCTATGCTCAAAATGGTAGATGGATCTAGCAGTGGGACATGCTGGGGAAACACATTGACAAACTATAGGAGTTGGCGTCTGACTGTATTACAGTGATATGAAGTTAGGGTAGGAATTGTGATGCTTGATGTCAGTAGCAAGTTGCAGAAAAAAAAGTGAATGATTTTATTAAAGAAAACATTAAATAAAATTACATTATCATGTCAATGGTTTTACATGCTTTTATCTATAGTTAATCAATCATCTTGGAAAACTGTTCTGAACATAGTCCAAGGAGAGGAGACAGCCCGACTTATCCTGTCTGAATTTTTCAAAAAAAGTTACTGTAGCAAAGAGGACAAATTTATACATACTACATATCTAGACTCCACAAAAGCATTTGACATCATCCCATGCTCAAGTATCAAAGATAAATTCTATTAACTAAATGGAAAGCCCTATGTAACACACTGGACAGAAAATTGGCTCACAAATAAAAACAGAAAATAAGAGAGGGTGACTCTAACACCTCCAAATGACCTGTCAGTAGTGGCATACCCCTAGGTTCAGTCCTTGGGCCACTTCTTTTTGGCATTAACTTCTGTGAAATCAAAGCTAATATTTAGGGTTTGTGGCTGAACAAGTCTGTAGATGACTCTAAACTTGGTGCTATCATAAACTCCCGAGAGGACAACATGATCCTTCAAGTGGGCCTGTCCCAAGCAAATAGCTGGTATCAAAACCATGAAATAAAACTAAATGCCAAGAGATCCATAAACATAGCCTTCAGCAAGTGTGACTTTCTTTGTAATTATGACAAAGAAAACCATACCTCTCAACCTGGAAACATCAAAAATCTGGACACAGCCCTTGAAAAATAGGTACAAATCTGTATGCTGATTAACATCTAATTTGCATACATACTTATGTAACCCCACCCACTACAATGGAATTGTGGGATACCAACTTTCAAACACAAACTGAAGAACAGACAACCAAAATAAGGCACCAGAGTCCCCCTGCAGCCATCCCAATGTCCCATTACCTGGCTATTTCACCCCATTTACCATAAACACTAATGTGCGCATACTGCTTTACTAATACAATGATTATTTGAATTTTATTTTTACATTTTGCAGCACAACAATGCACAAACACTAGTAGACATCTGCTAAAATAAAGCAATACTGTCTCACCATGAAATAGACTTGGCCTTAAAACTTCTATGCCCTTGAAACTCACATTCATTGAAACAGCATTGAAACCCACACCTCATCCAAAGAAAATGCATCTGGCCAGTGGTAAATAAACATTACCTTTGGACTGTTTTTAAATCACTGGCCCCTTGCACACAAAACAAGAAACATACCTTGAGTTATTTTCCTTGATACACCTTCCTGACTTTATTAAGTTATATTCTGTGTATAATACAACACACTTGTTAGACAGAGCACATTTTAAATTTATTGTTTGAACATTTTCCAGTAGGCTGTACTGTAGGCAATGAAACAAAATGCATGAACCAATAATGCCAAAACTGCCCAATTCAGAACATTTCTATCATAAACGTCTGGAATACCACTTGCTTTTATGCCCCCAATGTCATCATTTTGGTTGGAATCTGTAAAGTGTCCTACTGGGCTTGAAATGCAAATGGAAACAATTCAGGTACATGGAGCTTCATCGCGTGATACTAATTATGCAATAGGAGTAGATGAAAATGCCAAGCATGTCTCCTATGTCTAGCACAAAACATGCAAACAATGTGATGACTACTTTAATGACATGCCAGTACAACAGCAGAGATGATTACTTGTCAGTAGCAGTATTACTGCACTATTCTGAAGAAAAAAAATCATTCTAGATAATTATGGGTTTGTTTTTATAAGACAAAAGAGCATACTTGAACTGAAATCTCACATGGCTCTCCTTTCTGAGTAGAGAGAGGCAAAACTTCTAGCAGAATAGAAAGAAATAAGTTGATGACAAGTTGAAAAGCAGTCATTCATTGAAGGTAACAGTGGAAGATAATATTGATTCTGATGCTAAGAAAAGCTTGTTGACACTGGGTAAAAATAAAAAGCCATGAATCTGTATTGATCACACTGTGAAATAATTTGTTGCTGGTCAAAAACTTTGTCAGCTTATTAGGCTTCAAAAACTGTGAAATGTATAACACATTCCATCAAAAGTTCTGTGAAGTTTAATTAGCAAAGAGGCATTTCAATCACTTGAATTACTTGCATTATAAATTATAAAATATAAACTGTATTATTTTACTCTTTCTGCTATTGCTTGAAACCATAAAAATGTGGAAAGAATCAACAATGTTATGCCTGCTTACTTAAGTATTAATAAAGTCAGCCTGTCACACAGTGAATGAATATATGATACACACACACACACACACACACACACACACACACACACACACACACATACACACAAACACACACACACACACACATACTTATTCATATACATAATCTAATGTACAGATGTACCATGATTCTACATACGCAGCAATAGATGCACATGTGGATACTCACAGACATAGGCAGATCCATGTATATACATACACAACACTCGCACAGATGTATGCACACAGACATGTTTACATTCAGACATGAACATACACACATGAATAGAAGCAGACACACATACCTACATAAACACACACACACACACACACACACACACACACACACACACACACACACACACACACACACACACACACACACACACACACACTTCGTATCCTTAGCTGTCTTGATTCCCCCGAATAAAATGAGTGCTGCCAATAATCCATTCGTTAGAAGAGTTTCCCACTCACGAACACTGCTGCCGATAATCCATTCATTAGAAGAGTTTCCTGCTCACATTTCCAGCCAGGAAGTGATGTGTGCAGGACATGAGCTCAATTCCGACTGGCTGGTAGCCCTGACGGAGCTGACGTCATCGCACACGTGATGATGTCAGTTCCGACAGTGTGAAAATCAAAAAATGAAAACAAACAAAAGGAAAAAAATCAGAAATAAAGGGTTACCACTCGGGAATCGTGGCACCCCTTCATTTAGTCTCCAAAACTCGGTATAAACTGAGTAATTCAGAATGGTTGGAAGGTATGTAGACAACATACCCATGAAAATTTCACATAGTCAAGAATCTGAGAACCTATGTTGACAACAAACTGTCCTTTGATCCCCATGTATCCATTTATGTAAGTCAATCCTTTTCCATTGCGCAGCTTATATTTAAAGGTATAGCATCTAAGTCCAGGGATGTAATCATCCCACTGTACTTGGCACTCATTAGACTGATTACTGGGTATAATACTGCTTTTGGTATGCACTTGTCCAAAAATTTTACAACTGGAATTACCACAAAACATCTAAACTAAGAAAATCAAGGGCCTAAATCATAAAAAAATATGTGGCCCATCTCAAAGCCTTGTCTCTCTTCTTGGTATCATACACGCTATTGAGAGATACCCTCTGCCTCACAAATAGAACCTGGACAGACCCTATTCTGTCAGACCTATAACACAATGACAAGTCCGGTGGTGGCATAAACACCCACTCAGGGGATCTCAATCTCTTCTGCAACATAAATAGAACACGTTGGAGGGATAGGTATGTATCACTGAGAATTCCATTTCTGTGGAATTGTCTTACACTCCACAAAAAAGAAAGTGCAAACCTTATTAAATTCACATGTAATTTGAAAGAATGGATGAGTAACTGAAAATTCACCAGTGATTTAACACCCTTGTCCCTCATGGCTAAGGCACTCCACAAAACGGAAAGTGCTTCTATTATTAAATTCACATGTAATTTGGAAGAATGGATGAGTAACTCAAAATTCACCCCTGGTTTAACAACCTTGTCCCTCATGGATAAGAGGCATAACATACATCTCCCATCCTATTCTTATTCTGCCTATCACTGGTTTATTTGTACACAAAATATAAGGGATCAAATCTACCATGGGAATGTAATGCTAGGTTTCTTAAGATCCTCACAGATTAATAGCATAGTAAATACCTATGGAGCTATAAATCCAGAGACCCCAGTTTTGCTTAATTACAATGCAACACATCCTCTATATTCATTCTGTTTTTGACACCCTCACTATACAGTATTGACTCAGTCATACCAGGGAGTCAGTAATGGTATTTTTTCTTTCACTGCCTGTCAGTCCAACTATAAATTTAATTCATTGACCCCCTCCCCAATGTAAACATTTATTCCATAGTCAGCCCATGAGAACAAATATCTTTATTATACTATATAAGCAGAGAGTTTTGCAGGTGACAGCCAACTACATGAAACAGGAAGGGAACAGCAATCATAGCACTCACTTAGAAATATTGATTTTACTTTTGTTGTTTCATTGAAAAAAGTGTCAGTGGCATGCTTGCATAAAATATTGTTCACAAAGCTTACTTCCCTATGGTAGTACAAAGCAGAGACATAGTGATCTGGTCATACTTGACCAGGTGAAACTAATTTTTCATGAATATTGAGCACCATATTGAATTGATGGGACAGTAGAGAGGGTTCCACTTATATCCCTACTCCAACAAGAACCACATCAGAAGAGGCTGCAGTGACTTATTGTACTCAGTGCCCTGATGGGTGGAGACCAGGACAGACAGAGGTTATGTGTAATGTTGTTGTTATGTGGGGTGAGGCATTAGGTCAGGCATCAAAGAATAATGACAAGGCACACAAAACAAATGCTGTGTTGTGGTACAATGAACATTGCATTCAAAAACATAAGCACTGGTTGGAAAAAGCAATTAGCCTTCCAATGATAAAGCTAGCATTACTCAGAGTACTTCAGAAGCTACAGTAATCAGTACTCTAGAGTAGCTAGCAAAAAAATAAAAATTGTAGCTAGCATTTTTTTTGTACATGTCTTTAAAATTTTAAACAGTAAGTATTTTAAATGTGTCTAGCCTATTTGATGGCAAATTAATTTTGTGGTGTCTGGACTTGTAAAGTAGACAATATTATGCCTATTGCACTTTTGTGTGTGAGTGTGTGTGTGTGTGTGTGTGTGTGTGTGTGTCTGTGTGTGTGTGTATGTGTATATATATATATCTATATATATATAATATATATATATATATATATATATATATATGTATATATATATATATATATATATATATATATATATATGTATATATATATATATATATATATATATATATATATATATATATATATATATATGGGTCTACCTGATAACACCGACATGCCAAAACACCGACAACGAAATAACCAACATGACAAAACCGAAAAAAAAAGAAAGTTCAAAAACATGAAACTTCACATGCCCGGCAAACCACAATCCCGACAATCAAGAAAATAAATACCTTTCCCGAAAAACACACACACAACACAAGCACACCAAAAACCTTACAAACCTACACTAAACCTTACATACACAACTATCTATGCACTAACCTTAACCCAAATCCTAACCCTAAGGTCTGTCACTATCGCACACTTACCTTACCTGCACCCTAACCTTTACTCACTTAATCCGCCCCTAACCCTTAACTCTGTCACTATCGCACACTTACCTTACCTGCACCCTAACCCTAACTCACTTAACCTGCCCCTAAACCTAAAGTCCGTTATTATCGCACACTTACCTGACCCACACCCTACCCTAACATCCGTCACTATCACACACTTACCTTACCCACACCCTGACCCTAATGTCCGTCCCTATCCCACACTTACATTAACATGTCGGTGTTCTCAGGGTTGGGATTCTCAACTGTCGGTCTTTTCCATTGTCGATCTTCCAGTAGTTTACACTCCCCTTTTAAAATGCCAGGTTTTGTGATATAAAAAAAATGAGACCACAATAAATCATTTCAAAACTTTTCCCACCTTTATTGTGACCTATAACCTATACAATTCAATTGAAAAAAAAACAAATCTGTTAGGGAAAAAAATATAAAAAATAAAAAAACATACAATACACTGGTTGCATAAGTGTGCTAACTAATTTTGTTACAAACTAATATTGTGTTGTGGTCATGTTGAAAGGTGAAATTCCTCTTCATCTTCAGCTTTCTGGCAGACGCCTGAAGGTTTTGGGGCAAAAGTGACTGGTATTTGGAACTGTTCATAATCATCTCCACCTTGACTAAAGCCCCATTTCCAGCTGAAGAAAAGCAACCCTAAAACATGATACTGCCACCACCATGCTTCATCATGGGGATAGTGTTATTTTGGTGATGTGAAGTGTTGTTTTTGTTCCAAAAATACTTTTTGGAATTGTGGCCAAAAAGTTCAACCTTGGTCTCATCAGACTATAACACATTTTCCCACATGCTTTGGGGAGACTTGATGTATTGTTTTGCAAATTTTAGTGGGGTCTGGCTGTTTTTCTGGGTAAGAAAAGACTTCTGTCATGTAACCCTACCCCATAGTCCAGACATATGGAGAATATGGGAGAGTGTTGTTCCATGTAGTACACAACCAGTAGTTGCTAGAAATTCCTGCAGTTCCTTCAGTGTTGTGTAGGTCCATTGGCAGCCTCCCTGACCACTTTTCATCTTGTCTTGTCATAAATTTTGGAGGGATGTCCAGTTCTTTGCAACATCACTGTTGTCCCATATTTTCTCTACTTTTTGATGAGTGTCTTCACTGTGTTCTATGGTATATACAATGCTGTGGAAATTTTTTGTACCCTTCTCCTGACTAATACCTTTCAACAATGAGATCCCTTTGATGCTTTGTAATCTCTCTGTGAACCGTGGCTTTTGCTGTAGCAGGCAGCTGAGTAAATGTCAAAAAAATCCTACTAGGACAGCTGAAATTTATTTGGGGTTAATCAGAGTCTCGTTAATTGATGGCAGGTGTGTACCCAAGAAGACTGAATGCTGTAATTAAATCAAAAGGTGCTTCAACAAAGTATTAGTTTAAGAATGTGCACACACAATAAAGTAATAGTTTAAGGGTGTGCACACTTATGCAACCAGCGTATTGTATGTTTTTTATTTTTTTTATTTTTCCCCTAACAGATGTTTGTTTTTCAATTGAATTGTTATTCAAATATAGGTCATAGGTCAAATTAAAGGTGGGAAAAGTTTTGAAATGATTTATTGTGGTCTCATTTTTTTATATTACAAAAACCTGGCATTTTAATAGGGGTGTGTAAACTTTTTATAGCCACTGTGTGTGTGTGTGTGTGTGTATATATATATATATATATATATATATATATATATATATATATATATATATATATATATATATGGGTCCACTACATATGACCGAAAGTTCATATGACTGAAGCCCATTTGACTGAGACCATAATACCGAAAGCTCATTTTACCGAAAGCCCATATGACCAAAAACTCATTTGACCAAAAACCAGCACTGGCAGGTATATGCCCATTTCCCCACTGTAGCATGACCCTGGAGTAAGAATATTAAGTTGGGGGGGTGTTGGGGGCACAGCCCCCCACATTTTGCAACAACCTTGTACTGATGTTATAAGTTTTCATGGATTATTAATGGATACACATGAATATAATAGTACATAAACTGTAATTATGTGGGGGGCTATGCCCCCCACACCCCCCGATGTGGGGGGCTGTACCCCCCACACCCCCCAACTTAATATTCTCACTCTAGGGTTGCGCTACAGTGGGGAAATGGGCATATACCTGCCAGTGCTGGTTTTCGGTCATATGGGCTTTCGGTAAAACGAACTTTCAGTATTATGGTCTTAGTCAAATGGGCTTTGGTCAAATGAGCTTTCGGTCATTTGTAGTGGACCCATATATATATATATATATATATATATATATATATATATATATATATATATATATATATATATACATATATATAAGTCCACTTACCCAACTTGCAGATAGCTGTGACGAAAAGGCTAACAGCAGCAAAACACAAGCATCCTGGAACATGGGGCTCCCACTCCAGGTAAGTAACTGCTTGGCCATCCTGAAAAAAATAGTAAAACCGAAGGAAAGTAAACTGACCCATGTGGGGGGATTCACTCCCCACACCCCCCATGTGGGGGGCTGCACCCCCACACCCTCCCTAACTAAATGTACCAACTCCGAATTCACAATACCACGGGGATAATGGGCAAAGCTCAACAGGGTGGCCAAGCGGTTACTTACATGGAGTGGGAAGTTGGTATTCCAGGATGTCAGTGTTCTGTGGTTGTCGGCCTTTTCTTCTCAGCTATCTGAAAGTCAAATAAGTGAACTTTCGGTGTACTGAAGCAGGCCTAAATATATATATATATATATATATATATATATATATATATATATATATTCATAGGTTTAGTTCTAGGCTAGGCTGGCTGAGGGCATTTATTTAGCTCCATCGCTTTTTTTAATACGCCACCCCCCCTTTAGTATGGGGAACTATACTGATGGATCTGGATTTTATATTCATCAAATCTGGGTTAGACATGGCCTTGTATGTTATATCATCTATATCTATATGATATGTGTGTACACACACACACACACACACACACACACACACACACACACACACACACACATATATATATATAAAGAGAGAGAGAGAGATAAATGGGCATGTATGATATGTGTGTATGTATGTATATAAATATATATATATATATATATATATATATATATATATATATATATATATATATATAAATACATAGGGAGAGAGAGAAAGATATAAATGGGCATGAAGTAATAACAACTACACTTAAGTGATGTACTGTGTAAGCATCATCACTTACATGGCAATGCCCATGACAAATTCCTTTCTTTTTTTTTTTTTCAAATATTTCTTTTATTTTCCATAATATGAAACAATGCATACAGAAAAAAGGAAAACATTGCAGTTATGAACATTAAAATGAAACGTTGAATAATTACAGGATATTGTGAGTATCCAAACAGTTTAGCAGTGGTACATATGAGAAGGAAAGGAAAAACACAAGGAGAGCATTGTAATCAGTTTAACCAAAAACAATTATATACAATATTTACAACATAATGTGCTACAATTCCTCTACAGGAGTATTGCATGAAGTAGTAAAAAATAATATTAATTGAGTTAACAGTGGTTCTCCGTTAATTAACAGGGATAAGGATACATGTTGCACTAAATGTATGAATGGGAAGTTATTCAGTAAGAATTAAATCTATAAGTTTCTTCCATAATTTACTAAAATAGGCTCTCTTTTTGGGACCCTTTATAATGAATTTATGAGCTGAAATGTGTTTGTAAGCCATCTCTTTGAAACTTTTCCAACTAAGTTTGGTGAGATCCATCCAATTATTAGTGATGTATAGTTTAATAAGTGAACAAAGAATAATTAAAATGTGAAGTTGTAATTTAGATAATTTGGAGGTAGGAATATGAAGAATGGCTGTTTCCCACGAAAGAGTGGAGGTGTAGTCACCCATTTTTTGCAGACGAACTTTTAGAGAGCACCAGAGTTTGTGAGACTGGTTGCAATACCACATAATGTGTAATAGAGCCGCTCTCGGATAGGGACAACAAGTACAAGAGGGGGATGAGTTGGGGTTAAATTTATTAAGTATTACAGGAGTGTAATAAGAATTATTGTTTAGCATCAGTTAGGTATATAAGAGTTTCTTAAAAAGGGAGAGTTCTAAAGTAGATTTTATGGCTGAGAGTTTTTGATCCTCTGTAATAGGAGAGCCAACGGTATTCCAATAGTTGGAGAAGAGACAGTTTGAGTTATATAGCAAAGTATTCAATAGTTTGTAAGAGGATGAGATTGTTTTTTTAGTGCTCGAGATTGCAGATATAATTTCAACTAGTTTGTTAAATTCCTGAAGGTTGGGAGATAGATTGAAAGGTTGTGCAAGTATAATTTCTCTTAATTGTCGAAGAATAACTGTGCATTTATTACTGGTTCCAAGAATTAACTGTAGCTCGGGAAGAGTTTTAGACCTATATTTGAGGATGTCCCATACATTGAGATCCTTGATGAGAGGAAATTTAGTAAGGTCAAGCATTACATTATTAATTTTGAGGTTTGGATTATGATGAAGTGGTTGGAGAAGGGGTAGAATATTTTCCAGTTTGATGTCTTTAATAAGTTTTTGGAAAAGCCTGATTTTATGTTTCAGGGAATGTGCTAGATTACAGTTGTTCATAGAAATAGTGGATAGAAAGGGGATAGCCTGAGGATTAATTTTGTTAGAGATAATATGGTGATACCAAATTTTTAACCAGGATGGAGAGTGGGTATGAGTTTTGCTGCTAAAATTTGAAATAGACCAGACTCTATTTGAGCAGATAATCTTGTAGTACAGTTGAAAGTTTGGAAGGCCTAGCCCCCCTTTCTCCTTAGGATAGGTTAAATTGGAGTAAGAGATCCTAACTGACTTATGGAACCAAATGAACCTAGCTAAGTCTTTGTTAATTTTGGAAAAAAAAAATATTAGAGACTAGCATATCCGAAGCATTGAATTGATATAAGAGTCTGGGTAAGACATTCATTTTCACTATTGCTACTTTGGACAAGAAAGCTAAATTCATAAGTTTCCATCTTTGTAGATCTTGCTGTATAGTAGACCATGTTTTTAGTAGGTTGTTTTGGAGCATGGAAGCTTAGAAATTCCTTTCTTAACCAAGTATAGAGACTTGCACCAGCAAGCAGAGATAGAAATGTAAAGAACTTCTACTGAATTATAGTGTTACTTAAAAAGAGGAATACATTTCTTTTTAAAATAATGTCATTGTATCATAGGAATGTGCCATGTTTGTGTATGAATAATGTAGACTTATCCAAAAACTGGGTACACGACTTACACCCAAAAATGATAAGTTGCTATAATTGTGATTGTGGTGATAGTATAAGCATGGGAAAATAATTATTGTATGATCCTTATATGGTAACAGACCAACATTTTGAATTACAGAGTCTAGTACATCTGTCAATATAATCCAGTATTTTCTATCCACCATACAAGACAGTTTGCATTTACGGTGTTGTGATCACCAGTTTATGCGCCCATCTTTGAACAGTATCCCCTTGATGGTATGTAGTCCAGAATTCTAAGGTAGGGACCTGTGGTACTTATTGCCCAGCTAAAGGAGCATCTGGTACTTCGGAAAACCATTATGATGTGGAAGGGCTAACAACCCCTGTCCTAAACAATGCTTTTCTCTTTCAGTGCCACTCTTGAAAATTGAGAGACAGAACTCTTAGATTCAACCATCCATCCATCCATCCAACCATCCATCCATCCATCCATCCATCCATCCATCCATCCATCCATCCATCCACAACTCTGTTTCCCATTTTTGCACATGTAGTTGGGGTGTCACTTCATACCTCTATGAAAAAAAATCTCTTCAACAGGTGTGACTTTGAACAAAACTGTATAAGATATTAAATATAAACATATATTTTTACTGACATATATTTTGAGTAAGGTATGTTTAACCAAGTAATAACATGGAAAGAACATTTGCTGTTGCTTACTTCTTACTCTAAAACTATAGTCTGCAGTGTTGCCCTTTGGCAAAATCAACATTAAAGCAATCTACCACAGTTCTTCATATTTTTTTTATTTTCCAGAACTTTCTCTTAGTTTTGGTTTTGAAGTGACCACAGCTTGGGTGGGTTAGTTTCTGAAAAGTATATTAAGAGAGTAGTTTACAATCCATTTTTAAAGTCTATTATGACTATGAAAAGTCTCTCCACCCAGACATAATATTTTAATTGAAGGGTTTCCTAAAAGCCACAAAATACATCATGATCTTGTCTAGAAATGGTATTTTAGTGGACCTAGAAGGCTGCAAAACTGATGGCCACTGCAGAAAACTGGATATTAGTGGGATGACCTTTCAGAGATTATGGACTAACAGGATAAAGAAAAAAAATAAAATATTGTAAGGAAAAATGCAGAAAATGATTAAATGCAGAAATAAAGATTCAAATCCATAAACTGAGAGAAATCAAACAGAATATAACAATGTGCACACCCTTTAGAGACAAATGTATTGAGATAAAATACAGCAGCATTGCATGTGCAGGTACAATTACTAACTGAAATAAATGCTAGGCAATTATTTTGCTCTTATAACATCATTTTGAAGTCAAACAAATCATGGTAAATACTAAGAAATAATAATTGTCAGCTTTTTCTTTTCAGTATGTACTATGACTGGTGTGAACTAGGCTATATAATACATACTTGAGATTTGTTAGTTAGTTAGTTAGGTAGTGAGTTAGTTAGTTAGTTAGTTAGTTAGTTAGTTAGTTAGTTAGTTAGTTAGTTAGTTAATTTTGCAGCAAAAAGAAGCAATATGTTGTACCTAAAATAATTACATTCTGCCAGTATTGTACAACTGCTTTCAGTATATTAAACTCATTTTACTTCTAGACAATAACCACAATCACAATTTAACAAATATAATTGTAGCACCGACCATGTTACAGAATTAAACATCACTGCAAACCATAACAGAATAAATATTCATATAAGTTACCTGTTGTAAGGAGAAAAATGAGCACCTAATAAATAACTAGTGGTGACAATCAGAAGTCACTGTGCATAGCATCTTCCCTTTCTTTAACATACTGCTAACACATGCAGCTGCAAAAGTAAACTTTTTTTTTATTACTTTTGCTATTTGCCAACCAGTGATCATAAACTAGAAATGAGGATTAATGGAAGGTGCATGCATTGATATGGAATACTTCTCAAGTTTTCATTTCAAGGTCACTCTACATTAATTTTGTTGATGGAATACAGAACAAAACTACAAGGCTAGCATCAGATTTTACTCTTTGGGAATCACTAAGTTTTTATTGCTGGGTAAAATGCTGATGCACAGCTCTGGGTGTTTACTGTTTTCTCTGTATATCACAGCCATGAGGGAAGCATCATAGCATCATATTTCTCATTTCTTAAAAGTTTTTATGTATGTTTCTTTTGTTATAGTAATTGAAGTCCGTACATTACTAAAGCTGTATTTTCTCCATCCAAGTGTCTGGTACTTGCAAGCCGTGACATCCTAGCAGGTGGATTTTTTTCTTGTCTTCTCTGTATAACTCAGCCATGATAGAACCATCATAGCATCAGATTTTTTACTTGGGGTCATCCTATATTCTAATGCTGGAGTACTACTGCAGAGCCATGGGTGTTTACTATTTTTTCTGTATATCTCAGCTACTAGAAAGCATCATAGCATCAGATGTTTTACTTGGGGTCATCCTATATTTCTACTGCTGCAGTACTACTGCACAGCCATGGGTATTTACTATTTTTTCTGTATATCTCAGCTACTAGAAAGCACCATAGCATCAGATTTTTCACTTGGGGTTATCCTATATTTTTACTGCTGGAATACTACTTCACATCCTTGGCTGTTCACTGTTATCTCTGTAATACTCATCTATGAGGGTAGCATCAGATTTTACTCTTGGTGTTACCTGCACTTCCATTGCTGTTAGAATGCTGCACAACACTGCTTCATATTTTTATGTGATGACAGTCTTCTAAGAAACATTCAACCTTCTGGGCAGGATTAGATTTACTGGACTGTGAAAGAATACAAAAATTTGAAGTCATTTTTTGGATTAGTCAGCACTGGTATGTTAGTAATTGTTGGTTCTTCTATCTATAGTACCTAGAAAAATAGAAGCAGTGTTGTTATTGTAAAGTTTAATTAAGTTAAAATCTAAACGTTACGCGTTTACTTTATCCTTTTCAGACAGTTGAATCATTTGTTATGCACAATTATGTCTTTATAAGGTCACATGAGGCAAGCTGGTCTTTCAAGCCTAGGCAATTTCTCTTCAAAAGTGAGAATCAAGCCCTGGGTTTTGCATCCGCAAAGTACACACCTTAACCATTACACCAACTCCTTTACCTAAGGGATGTTCAGTTAACGTAACCTAAAATGTCTAAAAATGCAAGAAGTCATACTTTAAAAAAGTCATACTCTCAAGGCATTTCTGGTCTAAGTCAAGGAAGTTATTAGTGTTAACTATGACCTACTTGTGCAAATCTTAGAATTTACAGGCCATGTGATTCCGAGAACTCTTTGACAGCAGTTTTCAGTTGACAATCTACTTACACAGTTATCCAAGTGCTAGCTATTATGTATCCCTTTTAGCAATAATGCTCCCAGTTTCTGTATGTCTGGAGTAAGAGTATTACCTATACTTTCTCACAATTCTTCTCTCAGACTCAAGTCTTTTCTGGTTTGCAGGAAAACACCAAACGCCAGTTAACTGTTCCCATGATGCAACTTTTACTAGTCAGAGCCAGGAAAAACCAAGTTACCCAGCATGCCATGCCAAGAAATGTAACTATGTTGTGCTAGATGTCTTATTCTGTTTCCCTGGTGGTGTATGCTAAGGCATTAAATCTATGAGAAAGGTACATTTTATTATTATTATGTAAAACTGCTAATATCATCGCATACACTAGAAATTTAAACATATCTGCTTTCTGTTAGCTTGAGAATTCTGCATTACTTGCCTCTGCTATTTTTTTCCTCTCAGACAGCATGCTGATAGAGTATTTTTTCATCTAAGAAATCTTAAGCCTAAATATTTCTGGCAATCATTTCAGTTGTAAGTGAATTAGGGTTATTTTCTTGTATTACTTTATAAGTTTGACTTATGTAAATCGGCATGCAGCATTTTCCCCAAATCGCCGGGATATTCAAAAACAGATTTTCATCATCATCATCATTATTATTATTATTATTATTATTATTATTATTATTATTATTATTATTAATAATAATCAACCCCGCATTTGAAAGTCCAGAAATGAAATGGGTCGTCCATAGGTAGGTATGCTAAATATCCATATTACCATGTTACTTCTCGGTGGTATGGAAGGGGAAGGAGCATGGGCGATACACCTAAGACATGAGGGATGCTTTGACTTCCACTGCTGATACCACTTTCAGTGGAGGTAGCACAGAGTTTCACATGCCACTACATGTTCTAGTTGTATTGAGTAGGGAGAAACATTTGATTTCTCCAGATCCCAGTGCTATTGGCATGTATCAGCTCTCACAAATACTATCAAATGTTGCCAGTTCTGCTTATACCTCTCAACCTCTTAGAGCAAAAAATGTGGACAAAGCCTAAAATGATGGGGGAACAAATAGGGATAGATTTTAAATCTTGCCCTTACAAACTTAGAAAGTCGATAGAATAATAGATTTTGCATTAACATAACTTTTCTGAAGGATGTGGAGTCTTAAACTAAAATGTTTGTCATTATTTAATGACCTCAATCCTCAGCTATTTTCCAGAAAGGAATAGATTTTGGGAGGAACACGCCAAAAATATGAGGCAAAAATCTGGACATGCTGCGAAAACCTATACAGTTGAGAGGTATAAAAAAAAACAATAAAATGAGTTTGGCTGAAGCAGACCAGGGAAGATTTTGGAAGAAAAAATGATTTTAGAGAGGCAATGCAAAACTAAAAAAGGAACAGTATAATACCCATAATTTTGTATTAAAGAATTTCAGCATACAGTTTAATGATGACGAAGTATGCACATGATGTACTGAAACTAATGTTCACTGAATTACAGATTTTCTCAGATGTATGTAAAACTGTTTCGAGCATCAGTGTAAG
This sequence comes from Protopterus annectens, assembly GCF_019279795.1. Classification (NCBI taxonomy): domain Eukaryota; kingdom Metazoa; phylum Chordata; order Ceratodontiformes; family Protopteridae; genus Protopterus; species Protopterus annectens. The sequence goes on from NC_056741.1 coordinate 1,079,642,015, forward strand.
GCTGGCTATTAAATGTTGTCTTGCATTTAACATTATTTTAGGCAAATGCTGCTCAGTCAAACGTAATGGACCAAACGCAGTATTCAAGCTTGTGTGTTCTGTGTAGGAGTGCAAAGCCCCACCCACAGCATGCACAATATACAGAAAGCTTTAGCCACCTTTACCTCATTTACATACTCCAGTCAAACTCTGAAGTGCTCAACTTTAACCAAAGGAAGCATCCACATTTAATAACTAATGCGTGATATTAGCCAGCAGCAAATGGTTGCATAGTTAATACATTACACATCCATTGCATGCAACTAATGGAATGCAACTTGTATGTTTGCCAGGGGTATATTCTCCTACATAGGATCAAAAGATAGTCCTTGAGATGTACACTGTTCTCAAGTTAATAAACTTGAATAACTCAAAAACTAACTAAACTGTAGATTTATTTGATACTAGGAAGGTGATGAGCTAACATTACAAACTCTGGGGGTGGGGGGCACTGAACATGAGGTAAACAAATACTGTAAATTGGTGTGTGTGTGTGTGTGTGTGTGTGTGTGTGTGTGTGTGTGTGTGTGTGTGTGTTATACATTATATATATATATATATATATATATATATATATATATATATATCTATGGGGCAGTAGATAGCATTGTTGCTTTATATCGAGATATTCTGGTTCGATTCTTGGCTGGGATGCCTTTAGTGCAGAGTCTGCATATCATCCCTCTGTTCATATTGGTTCTCTGGGTGCTCTAGTATCATCCCACATTCCAAACACATGCAGTAGGAGAGGTATAAAAAGGGGAAGAATCTAAGTATGGCATGGATTGACTACAAAAAAGCATTTGATAGTATCCCACATTCATGGATAAAAGAGTACTTAAAAATGTGTAAGATATACCTTACACTGATCGACTACATTACAGTGACCATGAAACAGTGGCAGACCACTTCGCAATTAAGCCATAATAAAGGGCAAATTATTATCCCAGAGATAAAAATTCAAAAGGGGATATTCCAGTGTGACTCTCTGTCACCACTGCTATTCTACCTTGCCCTTAATCCATTAAGCTGTCTACTTAACAGCTTAGGCCATGGCTATAATTTGGCTCCTAAAGCACAACTACAAGTTGTCAAAACTTTTTCAGATGATATAAGAATGCAATTTGGTCTTGATAAATGTGCAAAAGCAACTTTTAAAGCAGGAAAACTGCAGCACCAGGAAAACATCAGTTTGAGACAAGAATAGGTTCATAGGTTCATAGGTTCATACTAGGCTATCTGCCCAAGGGCATTTATAAGCCTAGCCCATAGTTATGTGACTTTCGCCACCCCTTTAGTTTGAAGAAAACTATGCCTATTATTTTGCTGTGCCTCTGTCAAGCAGTGACACTGAAGTAATCCCTGGGGTATATCTGCGATTTCCCATCCATTGGTCAAGATTCCTCTTGAACAAGGCCAGCGAGGTGCTCTGCCTCACATGTACCGGGATTTTGTTCCACAGCATAGGGAGTCTGTGGGTGATGAATCTGTCTCTCCAGCACGTTCTATTAATAACCGTGTCAAGGTTTAAGTCTCCCGCCCTTGTGGTTCTGAGGGATCTAGATTTTTTGAGGTGAAGCATATTCATCAAATCTGGGTTTGACATGGCCTTATATGTCAGGCACAGGTCACCTCTGAGCAAGCGGTATGCAACTGAATAGAGCTGGAGTTCTTAAAGTCGGGCAGCATAAGACATATTTTTGAGACCCTTTATCCTTTTGGTGAGGAACTTTTGGGGCCTTTCCAGCTGCTGCAGGTGTCGGGTCAGATACATTCTGAATGGGGCATTGTACTCAATCATAGGTCTAATGAGTGATGAGTACAGGGGGATGATGACCTCCCTTGATCTAGATGTGAATCCCTTCATGATCAGGTGGGCAATGTAGAAGGTTTTCCTAACTACTTTGGCAACATGAGTGTCAAACGAAAGGTTACTGTCAACCTGGGTCCCCAGATCCCTGATGACTTCTTCTGTGCTCAGTGGATTACCAACTATATGGTAGCTAGGGGTAACTTTGTTTTTCCCGAAGGGTATGACTATGCATTTCTTGGTGTTTAACTTTAGGCCATGGCTCTGGCACCAGTTATCCGTTTCTGTGAGGGCCTTCTGAAGGATATCTGTGTCAGATGTGTTTTCAACTATGGCGCCCAGTTTGCAGTCATCTGCAAACTTTGTTAGCCATAACCCTCCTGTGTTTGCTTGTACTTCAGAAAAGTAGATGCCGAACAAGAGTGGTCCCAGGACTGAGCCCTGTGGGACACCACTTGTGACAGGCTTTGAGTCTGACATGGCGCCAGCAACTCTGACCCTGTGGGTTCTGTCACTTAGCCAGTTTGCAACCCATCTTGTGATGTATGGGTTTACATTCAAGCTGATGAGTTTTTCGATGATACCTGAGTGGGGTATTGTGTCGAAGGCCTTTGCCAGGTCGAGGTAGGCTGTATGGACTGCCTTACCCTCATCAATGGCCTTGGTGACTGTTTCGAAAAAGTCAACCAAGTTTAAAAGGCATGATCTGCCTTTGACAAAGCCGAACTGGGTTGGATCCAAAGTCTGCAAGTTCCCTATGTCTTTATTTATGAGTTCCATTATGATCCTCTCCATGGCTCCATGGAATGTGATATAAAAGAGCTTGAGCAAGAGGGAGTGTATAAATATTAGGAAATTGATGAAGGATCAACAATAAAATATGAACAAATGTGAATAAAACTTAGTAAGGGATACTTTTGAAGACTTAAATTAATCTTGAAAACAGCATTGCCATCTAGGAACAAAATTCAAGCTATAAACCAATTTGCTCTTCCTGTCCTAACTTACAGTTTTGGAGTGATTGACTGGACCCAAAATGTATTAGATAGATTAGACAGGAAAACAAGAAGGATGCTTCATGCTCACCAAATGATTTATAAAAATCAGTGCATACCAAGATTATATATTCCCCATTCCAAAGGAGGGATGGGCTTCCTTGAAATTGATTACATGTATAGATCTGCAGTCATGGAACTCCATACATATTTGCTGACCTCACAAGACCCAAGTGCAGTGGAAGTTTTCAAACATGAGGAGGAATAAGTCTAAGATGACTTCCCTGCTTAGTCTATCAGAAGCATATCAGCATCAAGCAGGAATGGAAATCAAACTAGAAGAAGATAAAAATCAGGCAGCAACTGAATGTGCCAGAAAACAAAAGAAAGAATATAAGGTGAAGGACCAGGAGAGAAGGCAAGAAATGTGTGTGTGTGTGTGTGGGGGTGGCCAAGATGTCAGAGTGAGTGCAGCAGTTTTTTGTTGCTCTGTCTATAAGTTTTATTTCTGACAGGATTTATTTGGAAATTTTTGAAATACATTGGGAAAAACTACCTACAAATATTCTTTTCATTGCTGTGGATTACCTGAGGAAGAAAAAGTAACAATTTTCAGTGATTTTTCTCACAAAATTCCTGTCAGAATATTAGCAGCTGTATACAGATACTTGAAATACGAGTCATTCAAAGTCATCAGCTCAAGACAGCTCTAGGAAAAAAGAACTGCAGACCATAATTACAGGTATTCAGGACCTTTCTACTAAAATGGACAATCTAGAAAATATTATGGAAAATATGAAAAAAGAGAGTAAAAAGCAAATTCAAGATTTAAAGGGAATTATTTCAAAGCACTCAGCTCAAATAACCAACATAGAAGAAACTTTAAATGACATAGATGGAAGGCAGATAGAGAATGACAGTCAAATACATTTCTCATTGAAGCAAAACAACTTATTAGCTGAGAAAGTGGAATATTTGGAGTCAAGATTAAGGAGGAACAGCATTAGAATTTATGGAGTTCCTGAAAAGACAGAGGGAAGTAATATAATTATTTTCCTGAATAATTGGTTGCCTAAAGTGCTAAACCTCCCGGAGTCACTTTCTTATGGAATTGAAAGGGCTCATAGGTCTTTATCAAATCCTTCTGTATCAAAAAATCCAACTTCAGCAAGCTCCATCACAGTTAAGTTTTTGTTAACACAGGATAAAGATCTGATGTTAAAAACTGCCTGGACAAAGTGCCCCATTCAAGAAAATGGAAGAGTTATTAGATTTGATAATGATTATACATCTGTGACAATAGCAAAAAGGAAAGCTTGTATTCCCCTCATTAAAGACCTTAAGAAAGCTGAAATAACAGCTCAAATACTCTTCCCTGCTAGATTAAAAGTCACACTTCCAGATGGTCAGAAAATCTTTAATAATATTGAAGAAGCAACAGAATTTGTCAAAAAAAACATAACTTACTAGACAAAATTGAAGATATGGAACTTTTTACTCCAAGCCTAAAGAGGCAAGCTACTAATGGCAAAATAACAGCAAATGATAAGTCCACAAAAAAACTTAAAGGGAAGTAAAGCATAAGTTTCTAATTTCCAGAGGTTATTCTCCCTTGGAATAGGACAAATAGTGCAAATATGAGGTAAGATTTTAAAATAAATATTTACAACTATATATAACTAATTCTTCTTCCTCTTTTTATAGCAATTGCTCTTATTATTATATAGGTAATTACTTTCTGCCATTTCTCCTTCCTCTTGCTATGAGGTTTTTATTCCCTATATAGATGATAATATAAATAAAAACAAATGGCTTATAAGCACATAACATCTTGTCATAATCTTACAAGATCGTGATTTAATGTCTATTTTAAATTAGTGGTGTGCTGAGTGCCGTTAGAATAATATTAAGCTTTTGTTTAGAAATAGTTTATGTGTCTTTGTTCTGTAACCTTAATGCATTAAATAGAGTTGCAGTAGCTTTAAATGCTGGAACAGGGATAGTGGACACCTATACAGTCTGTCAGGAAGCTTTGTGGGCTTTAGATTGATTAAATTTTCTTTGTATGTATTAAAGTAATTATGATGGATGTTTTGGGGAGAAAGAGCGCTTTCTAGAAAAGTATGGTATGTGTTTTTTTAGAAAAAAGATGAATAGCTGCATAGTGTTACCCTGTTTAACCTGGTTTTTCTATTTTACATGCTTTTATGCAACTCACGAGCGCACGAAAGCTAGGAAAGCCAAAAATAACTGAAAAATGTTATACCTACCTCATGTATGCAGTTCATTTTGGAATACAAAGCTTCAAGAGAACTAAATCATGAGCTATTCATTGATCCATGGTTTTGAGACTGGCGCTCTTTGTAAAAACTTCTAGTGATGACGTAATTGTTCTCTGAGCCCTGGTCGCACATAAGAAACAACTGTGACAGGCGATAAGGACACAGCAAGGAAGTTTTGCTGCTGAGACATTTAAAATACTCTTCAAAGTAGTTATTTGACTGTAAGTTTATAATTTCCTCACAAAGTGAATGTTTACTAGTTCTTCTTGATGCCGGAGACTAGATTTAATAACATATATGCTGGAAACTGTTGTAGTTGCAGTTTAATTCAGTATTCTAGGCACAACTATCACTCATTGCTTCCTAGCATTCTTTTGAATTGTTTTGTTTTCTAAACTTATAGACAGTGTGAGATACATGTTTAATTATAAGGTGAACTCTGGTTAATTGTATGTAGAAATAAAATAACTTACCAACGAAGAGCAAATTACACATGAAGAGAAAATTAACAATTCTCTATACATAACACATACACTTTAGCTATAATGCAGCTTCACTAGATATTTAATGTAAGGTAAATACAGCTGACTGAAGGGAAAGTTGGAAAACATTGAAATAGAGCATTCCTTTATAAGTTACAGATAGTTTTTTTTAAAAAAGGGGAAGGTGTAATATTGTCGCATGTTAATAAGCTGAGGTAAATACAGTTATCTGATATATAAACATCTAAATGTTTTAAATAAAAAAGAAACTGTAAAGAGAACATTATTGATATTTCTCCATAAGTCACTTTTGGAGAACCATACTTGAGAGTTCCTTCACATATGTGTTATATATCTCATCCCCAAGAATCCTAGTTTAAACATATCTCTTTTCATGTGAGCGCTGATACATTAGGAATGTTATTTGGATAATAGGAAATTGCTTATTATTTTCAAGGGTACTTCGCATTCAGGCATTCCTAAAATATAGAAGGATGCAGTAAAGCAAGTTGATTGCATAGCTCACATAGTACTAATAATGGATTTTAAGCAAGTACATGATATAATAGTAAGTGTTGAATAAACAAAAAAAAAGCTCTTTTGGGAATAACACATATCCAGCTATTTTAAAAAAAGCAAACACTTGTACTATCTGATCATTATATTAAAGATGTCATCATATAATTAATAACTAATATAAGCAATGTTGATTTGTTCTCTTGCTAATAGCAGTGATATTGACAACAATGAGGACTTGAATGAATACACTTCTGAAATAGCAATATTAGAAGGTTGTATAAATGGCTTATTATTGGAACAAAAGGGGATGAATGAGATGGAGAAGGGTGTTTGAATAAAGCACGTTTACCAGATTAAATAAACTTAAAATGCTCATATTAGTTTAATAATACAGATTTCAAAATATTGGTCATACTTTGCTTAGATCATACATATATAGCCCATAAACAAAATGTATAGAAGGAATAGTTGAGAGGAGAATGGGTGATAGAAGAAGAATGGAGAGGGTTTCTATGCCTTAAATATATAAATATATATTTAATACGTAGTATCATTTCAAACCATATACTTAAACTGGATGTACACTCTTTATTCATAGTTTAATCTGTATTAGGAAAATAATATCCTTTTTCATCTTAATGAAAGATTCTGATCTCCTATATTGCTTTTGAAGTCAAGCTTACATATGCTGGTTTATGAGAGCATAATCCTGTTACTCTAACATAGAGATGTTTGTCAAACATGAATATTTATTGCATGACTATTTTATTTGTAATTTGTAAAATACTTAATATTCTATCATATGTCTTGAGATGTTTTTGTGCTTTAATAACTAAACATAATGCCTCATAATATTGAATAAGTTTAACTGTATACCTAATTATTAGAGGGCAGAAGCAGCAATATAAAGGTTGACTGGTTGTAGGACTGTTAGTGGTGGTGGCTAAGATGATGCTTTCATCAAGCCAGGAAATTAGGTTTCCATGTTTAGTTTTGTATATAGTTATATATGTTATGATTTTCTTATTCATTTCTATTTACATGCTCATAACTAAAGTCAATAGATATATTTGTATCATTCTAAACGCTCTCTTATAAATGTATGTCTTTAAATGTCAATGGCCTTAATAATCCTATCAAAAGAGGGAGTATAGTTAGATATTTGAAATTGAATAAAGTAGATATAGGTTTTTTACAGGAAACACATATTGTTGGCAGGGGTATAGATACATTATCTTTTAATGGTTATATGGTCCTTGTAGAATCCCACTATCAAACCAAGAGAAAAGGCACGTTGATACTATGGAGAAAAACATTACCAATGCCTAAAGTCATTGATACTTACTCAGACAAGAATGGCATGTTATGCCTGGCAGCTCTGGAGATAAACAAAAGATATGTAACTCTTGTAAATTCTTATTGGATTCCTGGTTTTGGAGCGGTCACACCAAGGGATCATTTAGAGTTAATAATTTCCAAATCCAAAAGAGAAATAATACATGCAGGAGATTTCAATTGCCTTCTCACTGAAAAAGATACTACTAAAAATGATAAATTTAGAATTTCCCCTGCAGCTAAAAAGTTAAAGAATTTTATTAATGTATTATGTCTTAGGGATATATATGATTTAAAAGAAATACACCCGTTAGAATAAACCCATTATTCATATAGGTATGGTACACAAACAACAGTTGATAAAGTACTAGTTGCTAACAATATACTTTTTAAGGTCCAAGAAGTGCTATTTAGTTCATGCCCATTATCAGATCATGATGCCTTATTTTTTAAGGTCAATATCATGCCTAAAGACTTAATAATGTGGCAGAGATTACCTGTCTACATTACTACACATAATGGAGTTAAACAGTGGCTTCTTGATGAAATAAAATATTTTTTAGACATCAGTGATAATAATGAAACTTCAAAGGTCATACTTTGGGATTCACTAAAATCTTATTTATATGGTAAGATCAAAAATTGGTATCTAAACAAGAGAAAACAATGGGAAAATGAATTAATACAAATACAATTAAAATAGACGGAATAAGGAAACATTTAAGCACTAAGGACATAAAAACTAATTCTGAACTTAAAACATTAAATACTAGATATGCAGAAATTGTAAATCATAAAAGTGGCAATAAATCTAGGAAAAATTCAAAATTCAATCTTATTCAGTGAACCCCAAAAATGTACATAGGTTTGCAGTCAAAGCAAAAAATGTAGCTAGACTAAGTCATATAAAAGAAATTAATGATAATACAGGAGTTAAAACAAGACATGTAACGGAACACAAGGAAATTCTGGAGGTCTTCAGAGTGTATTATGAGAAGGTAAATAATACAAATAGTGACTCTGCAGACAATATGCTTAAGTGTAATTTTATGAATGAAAATATCAACAAAAGAGTAACAAAGGAGCAAAATGCTAATTTGCTCAAACCAATAACATTAAAAGAAATTAAAGAATGCATTTGTAATCTTAAAAACAATAAGGCACCTGGATTAGATGGGATTATAGGAGAAATATATAAATTGTTTCCAGAGGACACCTTAAAGACATTAGCGGCAGCTTTTAAAGAATTTAGGAAAAAAAAAAACATTTTTTCTTCATGGAAGTATGCTATAATATCTCCCATTCTAAAGCAAGATAAAGACCCTAAATTAGTATCATCATATTGACCTATATCTATGCTAAATGTAGATTATAAAAATTTTACCTCCATACTTACTAAAAGATTGAATCAATGCATCCCCAAATAATAGCAGATGACCAAACAGGTTTTATTTTGAATAGGAAAGTTCAGGACAATGTCATCAGATTTTTAACCTTAATAGATGTTGCAAATAAAAAGAAAAAAGAACTATCAATTATTAGTTTAGACATAGAGAAGGCATTTGATTCTTTATCTTGGTCATACTTATTTAAAGTCTTGGAAACATTCAATTTCTCCACAGATTTCATATTTGTTGTATATTAAAATCGGGCCCTTTTTATCTAAAAAAATTCAAATACTAAAAGGAACTTAGCAAGGTTGTCCTCTGTCACTTTTGGTATTTGCATTGTCAGTAGAACCATTTGCAAATTACATAAGAAATAATAACATAAATAGCTTTATTGTTAATTCAAATTATGCTTCTAAAATACAATTATTTGCTGATGATATAATATTAACCATAGGAAATTTAGATTCCTCAATAAGACATATTACAGCAGCTATAGGACATTTTGAGAAACTTTCAGGTTTAAAAGTCAACAGCAATAAATCTGAAACATTATTAGTAAATACAAAAAGAGAGTTCTGAATGGAGAAAACAGTAATTTTAGTTGGGAGAATGACATTCTTAAATATCTAGGTATATATATATATATATATATATATATATATATATATATATATATATATATATATATATATATATATATATATATATATATATATATAACCTAATTGGAAAGAAATTATACAACTCAATTATAGAAATTTGTTAGGTATAAACAAAGAATATATAAACACATGGAATAAAATGTTCTTTATTTTGAAGAAAAGTTAGCATTAATAAAAATGTGTATTCTTCCAAAAATGTTTTTCCTAATTCAAACCATAATTATTAGCCCTCCAAAAAATAATAAAACAGCTCAATTCACTTCTAATTAAGTTTTTATGGTTCCCACAAAAACCAAGAATAAAGTGTGATTGGCACAATAGAGATTGGGAAAAAGGTGGAATTGCATTTCCAAACTTAGAACTCTGTGCTGAATCAGTTATAATTCATATCATAAGCAAGTGGTTAAGTAACAATTATACTTCAAGCTAGAAAAAATTACACATGAATATTCTACTATCTAATGCTGATAAAGCAATAAACAATGACATTTTTACTGAAAATACCAACATTTTTTAGTAGTAAAGGACTCAGTATATAAAGAAAATAAACATGAGAAGTTACCACATTGTGTTAGCTATATAATAAACAATTTTAGGAAAAATATAAACAGAAACTGTATAACAAGACATTTTTCTATATTAATGTTCCCAATATCACACACGAAGAATTGTCTAGACTCTTTTAATATGAATAAAGTAATGGAAATGAAAGGCAATGGACTAAATTACTGGCATCAGTTCCTAAGTACAAATAATATTCATGACACTACAAGCCTTTTAGCAAGGTATAACACAAATCAAGATAATTAGTTAAATATTCACATTTTCAGGGAACATCTAATAAAGGAATTTAAAATGAGCCAAGTGACTAATATTTTATTACAGCCTAAAATAATCTTTCTTTTATGTCAATTAAATACATCACAATTTAACATGGGGTTCTCTTTATCTAAGATTTACAAGATTTTAAGAGCTGACTTAAAACACCCTGAAGACTCTTTATGGAGTTATATAGAAAGTATGAACAGATTACATTTTTCTGAAAATGATAAATTATTAACACTCGGGTCAATCAATCATACAACATCATCTCCATATTGGAAAATATTTACATGGAAGTTTTTACACAGGAGTTTCTTTACCCCATAGAGAATTGCTATAATGTCAAATAAAACTAGTCATAATTGTTGGAGATGTGATGAGAGTCTCTGTGCTGATTGGGTACACATGTTCCTTGAATACAGAGTGATTGTCCCTTTTTGGCAGAAATTTAGAGATTTTATGAAGGCATTGTGGACTGACAAGTGTATAATAACAGATACACTTTTGTTGTTTAATGCTCCAATGCCAGTTTGTATATCAAAGTCAAAAGTACATCTTCTCTGGTCTCTTTTGGCAATAGCAAGAACAGTCATCACTTCAAACTGGAAAACCAAAACAATTGCATCTTTTGCTGAATTTACATTATTGGCTAAAACAGTATGTAATAGAGAACTTTCAACTCTTGCTTCTAGAACAACAAGAATGGCACATAGGAAGTTATCCCTGATGAAACTAAAAAGGTTATTAGATAAAATATAATGATTTCAAAGAGATTAGCCAAATGTTATGAGCATTTTTTCTATATAGTTTTAATATTTAGTGTTATGTTTATGTGTAATTATCTGCATGATGTAAGAAGTTCATGATTTATGAAAATTAATAAAAAGAAAGTTAAAAAAAGAAGGCAAGAAATGTGGGAAATACATAAATATAGTTGCAAGTATAGAAAACTTCTGGAAGAAACTAATGTTGATCAGGATTGAACATAGGAATGGTTAAGGGGAGGCAAATTCAAACCAAGAGACGAAAGGTTAATATTGGCAGCCCAAGATAGTGAGCTAAATACACATTGGTTTACAAAATCAGTTGAACATGTGGGAGAAACAGACAAATGTAGGTTTTGTAAAACAGAATTGGAAACTGTTGCACACCTCATTACTGGTTGTGATATACTAATGGCAGAAGGACTTCGGGATTGTGCATACATTATGGTATTGAATTGGCTGGAAAAAAATGGAAACATGAGCCACAAAGCATCATAGAAAATGATGAAGTCTACATACACATGGGATCACCCATTACCAACAGTTCAAAAAATAGATGTTAGAAAACTGGATATAGTGACCCATTAAAAGAAGACAAAAGTAGCATTGATCATTGCCACAGCCAGTGATTACAGTGTCTTGCTTTCAGAGACACACAAAGTCATAAACTATCAGGATTTGCAGGCAGAAATGAGAGCAATGTGGAAAAAAGATAGCCAGACAGACAGATCCAATAGTAGTAGGAGCAACAGGTCTTATAAAAATAATCTACAATAATAAGATCATAGGATCATAGAAAGTTAGTAAGCTACTGGCCCTGAGGCCCTTAGAAGCTTAGCCCAGAATTTAGTCCATGTTCCAACAAGTCAACACCCTATGTCACTGTCCAGCAAGGACATATGTGGAATCCCAGGGGTGTATTTCCTGTTCCCCATCTAGTTATCCAGATTGCCCTTAAAAAGGTTCAATGAGGTACTCTGCTTTACGTGGAGATGGAGTCTATTCCACAAAAGGGGGAGACTCTGGGACACAAATCTGTTCTGCCAGCAAGTTCTATTGATGTCACAGACCAGGTTGAGGTTGTGCATGCGGGTTACTCAAGTGGAGTTTGACTTGTAGATATGCTGCAGTCCCATCAGGGTGGGGACTGAGAGTGTTTTGTATGCCAAACAGAGGTCACCTCTGAGGAATTTGTAGGAAACTGAGTAGAGAGACAGCGGCTTTAGCCTATCTGTGTAGGGTAGATGTCTGAGGCCCTGGATTATCCGGGTAAGGAATCCCTGTGATCTCTCCAACTGCTGCATGTGCTTTGTGAGGTACATGCCAAAAGGGACATTGTACTCAGTAATCAGTCTTATAAGGAAAGAATACAGGGATGTTATGACCACCTTGTCCCTGGATGAAATGCCCTTACTAATGAGGTCAGCCATGTAGAAAGCTTTCTGTACAATGGAGGCAATATGGTGGTCACAGGTCAAGTTTGCTATCAACCTGGGTTCCCAAGTCCCTCACAACTGATTGCATGCTTAGTGCCTTATTATCAATGTGATAATTTGCGGGGATGTCATTTTCACCAAAAGGGATGATGATGCATTTTTTGGCATTCAGTTTGAGGCCATGTTTCTGGCACCAGTCATTTGTTTGGTGAGACCCTCTTGGAGGATGTCCATATCACTAGGGGAACAGATGACGGCACCCAGTTCCCAGTCATCTGCAAACCTAGTCAGCCATAGCCCACTAGATTTAACCTTCACCACTGGGAAGTATATCCCAAAGTGCAGAGGCCCAAAGACCGATCCCTGGGGTATGCAGCTTGTTATGGGTCTACTACTTGAGGTTGCGCCCCCTATTTTGACTAGGTGGGTTATATCAATGAGCCAGTTTGCTACCCATCTGGTAACATATGGATTGATGCCTAGTTGGGGGAGTTTATCTATTGTACCTGAATGGGGAATAGTATCAAAGACCTTGGCCAGGCCCAGGTAGGCAGTGTGCACCATCTTCCCCTCATCTATGGCCTTGGTGACTGTCTCAAATAAATCAACCAAATTTAACAGGCATGACTTCCCCTTGACAAAACCAAACTGTGGGGGATCAAGTGTTTGGAGGCTGCCAATGTCCTTGTTAATGAAGTCCATTATAACCCGCTACATGGCCTTGCAGATCAGGCTAGTTAGGCTGATGGGTCTATAATTTCCTGGATCGGTGGACGCTCTACCTTTGTGAAAAGGGATGACAGTAGCTGTCCTCCAATTGGCTGAGAAAAATCCAGTACTCAGGCTTTGCTTGAATATGGTGCCTAATGGTGCTGCAAGTTCCTGCTTGAATTCATGTAGGCTACAGCCTGGGAGGTTATCGGGTCCCATAGAGGCTGTATTTTTTTGCCTTTGAAAGGACAGTGATAACTTACTCCCTGGAGATAAGGGGAGCGGGGCAGGTACTGGGGATATCCTGTTTTACTGATTGGGGGGGACAGAGGAGTTAAGTTTTCACTGAACCTGTCTGCCAGCAGGTTAGCTATATTTACAGGGTTTGTGTATGTGTTGTCATTGACAACCAGTTCTGAGCAAATCTGGGTGCTTCTCTTGAGATTGTGTACATATGTGAAGAAAGCCTTATAATTGTCTTTAGTAGATGTGGCCAGTTTGGGCTCAAAGTTTGCCTTGGAGGATTTCACTAGTGCTCTTATTTGCTTCTTCAGGCTAAGGAAAGCTTGCTTCCAATTAGACACCTGCTCCTTCTTGGTCCTGGACAGCATTTTTTTTTAACTTTTTTTTATAGTGTTTATTTATTACAGATGTTTTCCTTGAGGAGGAGGATTTCGTCCTGTCTGGTATTCCTGATTTCATGCAGTTATATAAATGCTCATATAGTACTTTTCTGTAAATCTGGACATATGTGCCAGTTTCTGTGGAGGGGAGGGGGCTGTGAAGCTGTTTATACCTTCCCTCAGGAGATTATAATCAGCTTTGGAGAAGTCTTTTTGTTTGACACTAGCTAGGGTGGTGTCAGGGAAGATGGTGACTTCAAAAGTGACTGCTTTGTGGTTGGATCTTACCAGAGATGATGACACTGTAGGGATGCTTCAGTGGTTACTCACACTGGTTAATACCAAGTCCAGAATATTTTCACCTCTTGTGGGAGTGTCAATCAACTGGTGCAAGGCATTTGCATTGACGAAATCAAGGAATCTCTGGGCATTTGTGTTTTGGCATGAGTATTTTTTCCAATCTATGGCTGGCTAGCTGAAGATAGATTTGAAGAGGTCCATATAGGTGCAGTGGACATCTTGAGCAGGAGTTGGAGGCCTGTAGCTAGCTATGATTTGAATAGGGGTCTTGTCAATTAACTGACACTGGAGTATTTCCTGTGCATCATACTGTTTGAAAAGCCTAGAGCTGTATATGTCTTTTATATATATGGCAACTCCGCCTCCTTTTGTTTTGCTGCCCACAGCTTGCGGTCTATATGAATGATAGGATGAGTAACCCGGTATGGCTGGGGTGCTCTTCACAGCTTTGAACCAGGTTTCTGTGACTACACAAATGTCAGTTTCTTCCAGGGTTAAGAATGCCTGCAGTGAGGGCAGTTTCATGTTTAGACTCCTACCATTTAGCAGCATGGCCTTTAATTCACATTTTGATGACATTTTCATGCTGGCAATTTTGACCTCAAGGCATTGCCTAAAAAAAGGCACTATGTGGGAGGCAAGAGCCTTTGCCAGGAGCCTGAAGCTAATATTTAAATATGTTACCAATACCTGCAACCCCATACAAATTGCAGGAGTCATTACTGGGTACATGTTAGGTGCTGCAAAGAGCACTTCTGGCTGACATCAAAGACTGAAACAATACTAATTTCATGAACTTTAATCATACTTTGACTAAGGAATGGGGTCCATTTCTGTCATGGTATTAGAAACCCAAAAGACGTGGAGAAATTAAAATACAGTAGGTGGATTGGACACTCTCCCCCAAATTTACTAATCTCCCATGCAGGACTAGTGTAGTCCTGCACGGAAGCGGCCACTTAGGAGCAGGATGACAGCGCACCATGCATATTAATGAAGGTGAGCTGCCCGACCTCCTAGGCATACATGGAGCATGTATGAGTGCAGGGGACATGTCTGAGAGCAGAACACTCAGAATAAACATGCCACTGGAAAGTAGAATGGCAGAAAGTGGAAATGAATGAGCAAGGCCACTCATAGGTGTCTGCATATCCCTACCAACAGACCCCCATGCATACAACAGCAACAAGACATAAAGATGAAAAGAAGAAATCCCCCATATTGTTGTCTAAACCTCCGAGTACAGCTAACCGTAGATGCACAGGTGTGCCCATTGCTGAGCCACGGTGAAAGCAGCCCAAAAGGCTGAAGAGGATAACAAGGATGATATATGCAAATGAAGCATGTCAGCAATAGTGTAGTGGGCAGAGTGTTTGCCTAACGAGCAGGCATTCCCAGTTCAAGTCCCAGCACAGCACAGTTTATTTTACACGGCAAAGCATGGTATAAGCAATATTTGTAATGCAAAACCCACTGAATAACATATTTTTTATGAACAGGAGAACTGCAGGAAATGCACATGTGAAGAGTCAGTATCATAATGAATAAGCCAGCAGTAAGCAGGCGTAAGCACAGATAAGGAGTAAGCATATGTAAGCACTAGTAAGTATTGTGCAAGTGCATTTGAGTGGGGTTAAGCACTGCCGACACAGATTAAGCAAAGGAGAAGCTAACTGGGTGTAAGATACTGTGACCGGAAGTCAGCAGTGCTTACCTCTGCACAAACCTGCTTACAACCGCTTGAAAGTGCCTTAAGAACACCATATCCAATGGCCGGTGTTCTGCCAGTAACAAAACAAACAACTTCTGTAAGGCTGGAACCCAGGACCATACACACCATACACAAAACGATTTACCATGAAGCCATACCAGATATGCAGAAATCATGTTGTCAGAAACATAACCCCATCCCAGTCATGCAACAGTACAGAGAATGTATACCTACAGCTAAATGGGCATGTGTGTGCAAATATATCACTATCTAAATGGATACAACACATCTATAGATGTAGTCACATATATATAC
Source organism: Protopterus annectens (assembly GCF_019279795.1). NCBI lineage: Eukaryota > Metazoa > Chordata > Ceratodontiformes > Protopteridae > Protopterus > Protopterus annectens. The sequence continues at coordinate 1,079,658,212 of NC_056741.1, forward strand.
ATATATATAAATATCCAGAGATATATACACACACACATATATATATATATATATATATATATATATATATATATATATATATATACAAATATATGAATAGATATACATGCAAATGCTGACAACTGCACATATATATGTCAATATCTATATATCCACATATACACATCAAGTGACATATATGTACGCAGATATATGTCTCCATAGATATATACGGACATAGTTAGAAATATGTAAGCAAATATATATACCCACAGAGGTATATATGGCCAGACATCTGTAGATACCAATGGTAGATGAACAGAAACATATATGTCCACATGCACCATCAATAGGCCTGAGAGGCCCCAAACAATATACGTCACGTACGAATTTGCATACCCCCCACCCAGGCAAACACGTCCCCCCTGTAATACACTACCAAGCTCATTGTATTGTATGTCTGTCATTGAACTAGGGAATTAAATTAGCCCTCTGTTATGTTTCACATGTCGACATCACATACCCCTCTCCCCCACCCACTAAGTGGGCTGAGCAGTACAGGCCCATCCAACCCAGGCCATCCCCAACCCATACATGCATAACCCACAGTTCTGATTCCCCCCACTCGCAGCACACACGTAGCCACCATCCCTACCCTGGTTACCGGCCAGTAGCTATCATACCACAACACGTTGTCCCCCAGCCCCCTTGGGACCCATCCCGTATGATGCCCCGACCCAAGTATCCTAGGTGTGGAACACCGTAGTCCATGCACATAGCCAGGGTTACCTATGTAACCATTGGTGTAGACGAAGGCTGAATACCCAGTGTTTGGGTTGTCCCACATGGGGCAAATATATTCCTGGTACTAGCAATAGATTTCATGTGTGACTCTGTGTACACTAACGGATTTAGTTGTAGGTATTGTAAAACATACGTGGCACACAAGGTTGGCCCGTATGCACATGAAACATAGTATCCAGCAATAACAGTCAACATTACAGGATATGTAGCTAAATATGTAGAGATATGTGTGTTTGTATATATACCCATAACTAAATAGATTTATACTGCTCCCTCTCTGTAGTACAACTGTATGTATACATAGATGGACATATATATAAATACCCACATATAGAAATATACATATGCAGACACCCATGCATCCACATTTTGTTAGACATATATATATGTATATATATATATGTGTATATATATATATATATATATATATATATATATCTATATATATCTATATATATATATATTATATATATATATATATATATATATATATATGTGTGTGTGTCTGTGTAGATATACACAGATATATAGCTATGATATGATACAGCACTAAAGAATGACATATGTTCACAGGCCATGCCAATGGAGGTCAGGGGCCCAATCAACAAATGTGTAACACATAGCATGAACCCCCCCCCCCCCTTCTGGCCATACAGGGGAAACATACAAACAAGCACACAATGCTATTCAATGCTAGAAGTCTAAATCTCAAAATGCACTCACTCGAGGCACTCCTTAAAATAGAAAACATCGATATCTGTGCAATGACTGAGACCTGGTTTAAGGCTCCAGAGAGCACCCCTGCACTACCAGGCTATAACTCATAACACACTTTTCAGACATGTAACCTGGACCAGAACACCAAAGGCGGAGGTGTGTCCATATTCATTAAGGAGAATCCACACCTCCAGGCTAGTTGCTCAGCATAATGCATCCGAGGTTATCCAAGTACAACTAACTCTGGGCAAAACTGCAATCCAAATTGTAGCTTGCTACAGATCCTCCACCATGTCCCAGGATTCCCACCCCTCTTTTCTTAATGTACTTGAAAATATTAGGGTTCAACCAAACACCCTAATAATGGGCCACTGCAACTACCCCACCATTAATGGGGAAAACTACTCGTGTACCAACACCTTATCTCAATACTTTCTGGAATTCATAAACTCCAGTGCCCTGGATCAACTTATCCACACCCCCACCAGGGGCAACAATATCTTAGACCTAGTCATTACCAACATGAGTGACTGGTGTTCCACACCTGAAGTCAACTCCTTGTTGGTCCGATCCAATCATAAGCTAATCATCCTTGATATCCACATCCAGTCCCCACCCCCCATTAAGGAAACCATGGTAAAAAATTTCTCCAAAGCCAACTTCATTATTCTTAAGACAGAAGTGGTGAACTTCATGACACCCATGCAGATGGACAATACAGTTACAACTGCTGAATCCTACACAAATGCACTCTATAAGCACTTACATGAGTGCTATCCCAAACAGAACCAAGACGCTATCCTCCAAAAAAGGAAGCCAGTCTGGTGGTCCCCTGCCATAAACAAATGTACAACAGAAGGAAGTAACTGTTGCAAAAGAGAGTAAAATCCCATGAGTGGAGGAGCTCCTGAGATACCTTATAAGATCCTCCAAAGCTAGCTACAAAAACAAAATCACCAGTAATTCTAAGGACAACCAGAAAGCATTCTATAGCTGTGTCAAGAATCTCAATGTCAACACCCGGATCTGCTCTTAGTTACAGCAAAAAGGCATGAAAATTACAGAATCAACTGATATTGCCAACATCCTGGCAGATAGGTTCAGTGCTAACTTTACCCCCGCCCTCACCCCCTAAAGGGCCTATATCTATACAGGAAGAATTCAGAGTCCCTATAATCACAACTACGCAGGTAACAGCTGCACTCTCTAAAGCCAAAAACACAGCATCTATGGGACCGGACAACATCCCAGACTGCGTTTTACATGAACTTCAAAACAAACTGGCTCCCCACTTAAACACCATGTTCAATAATAGCCTCACAACAGGCTTTATGCCCACTGAATGGTGCAAAGCAACAGTTATCCCACTCCACAAAGGGGGAGCCACCACTGATCCCAGGAACTATCGACCTATTAGCCTGATGAGCCTGGTCTGCAAGGCCATGGAACGTATCATCATGGAACTCATGAACAAAGACACTGGTAACTTCCAAACTCTGGATCCCACCCAGTTTGGGTTTGAGAAAGGCAGATCATGCCTCCTGAACTTGATCGACTTCTTTGAGGCAGAAACCAAAGCTGTAGATGAGGGTAAGGTGGTTCACATGGCCTATCTTGAGCTCGCCAAGGCTTTTGACACCATCCCCCATTCTGGAATTATAGCTAAACTCACTAAACTACATATAAATCCCTACATCACAAGATGAGTTGCTACCTGGCTCACTGACAGAACCCACATTGTAAACGTTGGAGACTCCAAATCTGACCGCAAAGCAGTGACAAGTGGAGTGCCACAGGTTCCATCCTGGGACCTCTCCTGATTGGTATCTACTTCTCTGAAGTACAGGCTAACACAGGAGGCCTCTGGCTAATGTAGTTTGCAGATGACTGCAAACTAGGAGCCATAGTCAAGTCCCCAAATGATGTGGATATCCTTCAGAAGGGCCTCGCTGAGACAGATGCCTGGTGTCAGAGCCATGGCCTCAAGCTCAATGCCAAAAAGTGCAGTGTCATCCCCTTTGGGAAAAACTCTGTACCCCTGTACTACCACATAGGCAGCAATCTACTTAACACCAAATATGTGATAAGAGACCTTGGGACCCAGGTGGACAGTAGTCTCTCCTTTGATAATCACATCACCACAGTAGTCAGGAAGTCCTTCTACATGGCACAGCTCATCATAAAAGGGTTCTCATCCAGGAAAAAAAAGGTCATTGTTCCCCTCTACTCGACACACATTAGACCCATTATAGAGTACAATGTCCCTTTTGGAATGTACCTCACAAGACATCTGCAGCAGCTGGAAATGCCACAGAAGTACCTCGCAAAGAGGATTACTGGCCTCAAACAATTGCCCTACACTGACCGCCTAAAAAACTCCAGCTTTACTCTGTAGCATATCGCCTACTCCGAGGTGATTTCTGCCTAACATATAAAGCTATGTCAAACCCAGAGCTGTTGAACATGCTACACCTAAAGAAATGCCAATCCCTCCGAGCTACGCGCTTTAGAGTCCTAAATCTTGTCACCACAATAAACAGGACATACTGGAGGGATAGATTCCTGTCCCAGAGACTTTCCATACTCTGGAACAGGCTACCCATCTATGTCAAGCAAAGTTCTTCACTAGCACTCTTCAAGAAAAATCTTGATGAGTGGATGGGAAATAAGAAATACACCCCAGGAATCATTTCTGTGTCTCTGCTCAACAGTGGCACAGTAAAATAACTTTCTTCGGTGGCGTAAGCCAGGGAACCTTGTTGGCTAGGCTTACATAGGCCCTTGGGCCAATAGCCTAGTACCTACCTATGAACCTATGAACCTATGTAAACAATGCACTGTTCCCCAGACCACAGGCAGGATACAACCTGGGGATGGCACAGTGGACCCAAGAAGTCTAATCTTGGAACAGAGATAGGAGCGTCCCTTGCGGGACATCCCAAAAATTGTCTTGTTATAGGAGGACACCCATGCAATGACCTTTCAAGGTGAGGCATGTAAGTACCTGGACTACAAGGGTGAGAAAGCTTGATGACCCATGGGTCAAGACAACGTATGAGATAGGTCCTGTGAAGTGGAGAGTGGGCAGTGTGTATTGGAGTGTTTAGACCTGACCTGCAAATAAGAGTAAGGATGAGTGCCTTACAGGAGGTGTGAGTGGGGGAACTATGGGTATGTAATTATGGGTCTAGGCATGCAGGTGTTTGCTGGAGGGTTCTATTTGGACTGCCACAGGGATGTAAGCAACAGTGTTCATTGGGCAGAGCTGCCACCCTGTGAGCAGTCACTCCCACTACAAGTCCCACTGCAGCACAGTCTATTTTACATACCCACTCACTATTAAAAGGATGTGAAACAACACACAGGTATGTATATACAGACAACATTTAATGGTGTATTTTACAATAATGTATGCCATTACCTACAGCACATAGATCTGGACTTATTTAATCAGTGAGGAATGCAAGGCCCATACAGAAAAGTAGATTCAGACAGTGTGGATATATAACATACTATGCTGTCCAGGCCAAGCCCATCAATTCGTACAACTGTAGACAAAGGATTTGCCATCAAGATAGGTAACAATAAACAATAAGAAACAAAAGGGTAGGTTCCACAAATGTATCCGAGGTGGAGGACTTCGGAAATAAATGTGATAGTTCAAACAATATGTTTGTAAGAATAAAACTCTAGTAGAGTAATCCACATAAATTCTCGTAGGATCAAATAGTTTATTACACACGTGTAATAAACTATTTGATCCTACGAGAATTTATGTGGAACATATTGGGGCATTGAACTATCTCAACATACTATTGTCCAGGCCAAGTCCTCCACCGGATACATTGTAGACAAAGGTTTTGCCATCAAGTCTTTTGGTTCTAACAATAAACGATAACAGATTTAGTTCAGCAGCCATCATTTACACCGTGCAGTCAAGGCCTAGGGGGACATTTATTACCTGTGATAATGTCTATGTATCTGTCACATATATGGACCCTGACCAGCAAATGTCGTGGGAGTCGATATGACTGGGATGATAGCAGGAATGCTAGCAGTAAATAATGCTAGTCCAATACCAAACAAACCCTAACCGTATCACAGCAGGACAAAGCCAGCCATATATGTAAAAGACAGAGACAGGAACACAGGGCCATACTTGTAATGGTGCTGTTACACACCCTGCAAATTGCTGGTGTTACAGGATTCGTTGCAACATACCCTTATGCAGGAATAACACATCAGGAACACAACTGGAAGTAGTCATGTACTGATAGCACGCAACAGACAGATTGCCGGCGATATATCTAGGACAGGACCTGTGTGGTGCACAGGCAAAAACAAACAGACAATCCACTGGCCATCACATGGATTGGTCCACTGTTGGGAGCTATGCAGATAGACTGCATTCCATCCTAAACTACTATGTACACTCAAACACTGCAAGACCAGCAATATACAATGCACATAACAAAACTACTCACTCTGTCTGTAAGTCTGGAACTTCTTAAGATTGTCTAGTAGTTGTCCTGTGTCTGCAAGCCCTGCTGTAATAGGTACTGCAACCTGCCATCTGTAACACTGCTGCCCACATACAGGAAGGATGTCCTCCATACAGGAAGGGTGAAGGGACAACACCCACATGAGTAAGCAATTTATAGTACTGGGTTGCCATGACAATGGTTACCTGAATCACTACACAGCAGGCTGCACACAGTCAGCAACTGTTGCACACTGATTGGTGCAGAGCTCATCACTTGATCATGTGCATCACCTACAAAAGCCATGCTGAAATCCATTCAAACCAACTCATTCGCTCTACTGGAGAGAGAGAGAGAGAGAGAGAGAGAGAGAGAGAGAGAGAGAGAGAAAATTATAAAATGAAACTCACACAGTGGGGAAACAAATACCTTTAAGCCACAACCAGAAGGCATCACACCCGTCCAAAGAATAAAAGGTATGTAAAACATAACTGTATGTAATTTAATGTACTATGTGGTATAGATTAATAAGATATATGATGCAGAATGTTTGATATGTGCCATCTGTAGTTGTCCCTGTAATGATGTCCCACTGAACAACTGCTCTAGACAATACTGTCTATCCCTTTAAGCAGTGGGACATACCCGCTAATTGTGCAGATCAGCAATGAATGACAACGATGTCAGCCATAATATCTGTGTATATGTTAGTGTGGACAATAACTGGTGGTGGATGTACTGCCGTCATGATAGACACATGGGTTTCAGAGCACACCACTTGCAGGACAGTCATGTTAATGTGTAATGTAGCATGCACAAATGTCATAGGTATGTAATAGGTGTACCAGCAATCTCACACCATATTCACCACCCTAATGTTAGTCTGTATTCACATGTGGTACCTGTCTGTGTTGCAGCAAGGCAGAACAGTGCAGCTGTGAATGAAAGACAGTTACAGAATGTGGACCAGATGTCTGTATGCACTCCACATATCTGTGTGATACAGAATGTGACATGTATGTGTACAGATACACAGACACTCATATAGACATAGGTATGTCAACAATGTACCACATATACATACATGTATATTTATATATATATATATATATATATATATATATATATATATATATATATATATATATATAGTGGCACTGACAATGGCATGCAGGTGAAATAGTCTGTAACAGGCCTGCAAAGATAAGTGTCCCCACAGGGAGCATGGCTATAAACACATAGCACAAAGTGTGGCACATGCACATAGCATAAAGCTTCATACAATGCAACATATGTCCCAATGGTAGGTAAGCAGCTGGCATAACAATTGCAGTCTGTGAATGGTTTGTTGTAGCTGATATGGTGGGGGGAGACAAATATGTGTATTAATAACTATGGTAACTCTGCTGTATGGGTGGTTCAGACCTGTTTCCATCCTTATGTCTTCCAGGAAACATGTCGCATAGTTGTCTTCCCGCATACAGCGCCGCTAAACAGTGATCATTATCGACCACCTAGTACAGCACTAAGTACTGCTGTTTGGCCAGACAGTCCACAACCAGCAGGAGAGGGCCACCCTGTGGAACGAGCTAGTTCACAGTGTCTATGATTTCGAACTGCATAACCACAGCTATTAGCAGGTCTGGCATCATTGCACTGACCTGCTTCACCATGTACATTGGCATGCAGCTGCCATAAGGGGGTACCACCTCACAACAAGGGCCAACCCACCCATCCACCCCTCACCCATGTGGAGGAGCTTCTCAGCAGCCTCGTGGCACCTGTCCACCTGCAGCATAAACACCTGGCAGGGCATATCTTGGAGGTGGGTGCCAATGACACACCAGCTGAGGAACATGCAAGTAAGGCCCCAGGGCACATCGATACCCAACTCATGTGTATGCATCTGCTTCTGTACAGGTACATCATGCAAAACTGAGATGTCATATACATAGTTTGCTGCTGTGTAGTAGTAATAAACAGTTGTGTAAAAGCTGCAATATTGTGTAATTTTACTGTTGATATAACGTAATGCTGCACTCACCTTTTATGAATGCCACAGCTGTGGCCACTGACATCAGCTTTCTCATACTCCTATGTAGGTCCCGCCAGGATACCACCATGGCAGCAGCCTGTAGCCGGTGAGTATGGTTCGTGTTCATGCATGATGATAAACTAGGCATGTAATAGCTATGGGATATCCCATGCACATGTCTAACACACCTACCCATACTGCATGCTGTACATGTTCAAGTTTTGTTGCTGTGAAATGCACTGCATCACAGTAGAGACCATGCTTTTGGGTATGGGATGGGTATAATAGACACGTGCAAGATAACTAACATCCTGACAATGTGCAATGTGTCCACAGGGATGTGAAGTGTGGCAGGACACACGGCCTACAGTAGGGACATGTGTGACTCAACACTACCATGGCTGCAGCTGCACACAATCAGGTTAAGTAAACATTGCAGACTTAAACCTGACCCCACAGCACTCATGACAGCAGTGTGTGCACTCCAAGGGATGTGCACATGAGTAGACCTTGTAACCATGCAGAAGTCTGGGACATGTGTGGGGCACCCCTCACAGCCATGGTAAGGTCCACTGGTTGTCAGTGTAATAGTCATGTACTGGTCATACATGCAATGCTGATGTGATCTGTAACACAGACATCAGGCATCCACAACTGATAGCTGTTCACATATCATCCCAGGTATGAGTTGCTACAACACATAGGGGCAATGAGCATTGGAGCTGACATAACAGACACAGTACTACAGATGCATCAATGGTTTCTACACCTGTGAGGTATGGTGCACAGTACAAAGCAGGGTGCGGTACAGGTCCACAGTAACACTTTGTACATTGGTGCAGTAAGAACACGGGGAAGGGCCATCACCTACTAACAAAGCACATGCCTCACACATGTGTACTGCCACTAGCATGATGTCACTATAGTTGCACTGCATGCTGTTGAGCTCCATATGTAATGCGTGTTGACAGAAGGGTAATGGGAGGACTGTGTGCAAATGTTGTGCAAATCCACATGTAGGATTGTGGGGTGTGTGTGTGTGAGTGTGTGTGTGTGTGTGTGTGTGTGTGTGTGTGTGTGTGTGTGTGTGTATGTGTAAGTGCAATCTAGTGTGTGTGTGTGTGTGTGTGTGTGTGTGTGTGTGTGTGTGTGTGTGTGTGTGTGTGTGTGTGTGTGTGTGTGTGTGTGTGTGTGTGTGTGTGTGTGTGTGTGTGTGTGTCCATGTATGCACAGGCGATAGTGGGATTGACCACATGGTGGTATTGTGCTGTACATGGAGTGAGACATGGGACACCAGGACAACCTGTCAGGTATGTGAGCACAGGACAGCTGATAGCATAACAAGGTCTGCAGCATGGAGCATGCATTGAGAGGTGCAGTACATACTAGGTATACACATCATATATCCAGCAGCAGATAGGTAACTGGCTACCCACATATGCAGCACTACAAATGCAATGGAGAATTACCAAAGCACATCAGTGACTGTATCCAGGTAGTACTGTTGTCTGCATGATGGGTCGCTTGTGCAGCAGATGTGGCATGGACTGAGCAAGACTGTAGTATGAGGCTCTGTTGTGTGACATATGTAATGAATGTAGCAGCCCTAACCATATAGGGGCCCCATACACCATTACTGCCCATACACAGGGTAATACAAGGTGACAGCAGTGAGGCCATGTAAAACCTATTCCATCCAAGTAAGCGTCAGGTGTTGTAACCACACGTGTAGGCATGGAGAGGAATGATATGTTAATGGGCTGTAGTGATGCGTGTATATTAGCAAGTGCCATGCAGAATGGGGAACATATGTAACTGACTGTGGGACTGTCTGTAAACTCAGGGAAAGTGAGGTAGTAAGGTGGCTGTCAGTGTGAGTGTGTGTGAGTGTGTGCACTGTTATGCAATTCTGTACAAGTCTTAACATGTGTATTTGTTTCCCCCATAGGTGGCGAGGTGGGTCAGGGTCCCTCTTGCATGCAAACTGAGGTAGGTGTCCCTACAGACACCGATGATGATGAAGGTACAGGTGAGGCACAGGTGGGGATGTTAGAGGCCAACAAGGCACCAACATGTGTCATCACCCTCCAAGCCAGCTCAAGCCCGCACACAGTTACAGTGCCCCTACAAACCCCATCACATGTGGCCATAGCAGAGGGACAGTTGGCGCTTGGTGGCAATGACCAGGAACATGTGGTGTCCATGCCAACTGTGTTGGGTCACAGTCAGCATAGCTGGATGTCCAGAAGGTCATCACATAGGCAGATGTACCATGGTGCTCGTGGGAGGACCGCAGGTCATCATGCCCATGGCAGAGGTGCCACAACTGGTACCACAAGAAGCATGTTTCTGGCCATAATGGAGGCACAGACATGTATGGAAATGCACGCCAGACAGGTCCTGAGTCTGCAGAGGTCTGCTTTCACAGCTGTAAGTGTCAATCTCCATGAACTCGCAAGTGCCTTCCGTGAATATATCGAGGCCATGGATAGACTGTGGGGTGAGATGATTGGCCTCCTCAACAATGGTATGTCTGTGCTAGAACATGTGATGTGAGTGGTGCATGGACGTAGGCCAGAGACACCAGCAGCTAGTGGTCAACGTGGATGTGCCAGGATGCACAGTCACTCCCATAGTGGCAGTACCAGCCCCAGCACACCACAGGGGCTGCTGCCCACACCACACCACAGCATACCTCATGCACATGGCCCTGGCAAGTCCCAGGCAGGACATGGTTCCAGCGGACATGTCATCATCAGGGGAGAGTAGCACCTCAAGGTCTGTACCTGCATGTGGCCATGTAACCCCTGGCAGGCACAGTCAGCTTGTCAGTGGCCAGAGGCAGTGAACTGCACACCCTGCCAGGCATGGTCTGCAGCTGTCTAACATCACCCGCATTGGGCAGCCACATTGTGGAACTGTGTGCATGCATACCCACACACTATGCAACCACACATAGGTTGACCCCCAACTGACACACACCACATCACCATGCCCCAATCAAGGAACCCCACCCCTCACTCACACACGCGGTGACACATGTTTGGGCCACCCTCGGCCTCTGGCACACCTGCAAAACACCCTGTGTATATGATGATACCTGTGCCACATCCCTGTCATTCATAACATCGATGCAGGGACAGGCTAACATGGTTCTGATGCACACGGTGACTGTGATAGAGTAATGCAATGTACTGCAGTGTAGAATGCAGTCAGGGGTAATGTGTACTTCATACATGTCAGATAGTATAGCCATGCAGCTAAGATGACTTTCACACACCCTGTGCATATGATGATAACTGTGCCACATCCCTGTCCTCCATTACATTGATGCAGGGATAGGCTAACATGGATCTGATGCACATGGTGACTGTAATGGAGTGCCACAATGTACTGCAGTGTAGAATATAGTCAGGGGTAATGTGTACTGCATACATGTCAGGTAGTGTAGCCATGCAGCTATGGTGCATCTCAGCTGTTGGTAACACCAATTGATATCCCCATACTGTCATCCATTTGTGCTGTAAGCATACGTGTCAGCAGGAGAATGGTCTGCAGCCATATTCCACAGGGGTGTGTCAGTGTGGTCACACCATGGCCATGACATATGTGGTGTACATTGCACTCATGCCACAGGTATGTATAACCATTATTGGCTGTGCAAACCTGACAGGTGGCCTGCTGGTACAGGTATAATCTTCACCATTATGTCAACCCATCTACATACACACACATCCTTACTTGGCGACACTGTGTCTAGACCCCAACCTGGGTATGTAGTGCTACTGAACTGTGCGGCTGTCACTGCACACATGACATCATCTGTAGGGTGAGGTGTGTACCAGGTCACGTGCTACATGCAGACCATCCACAGACATGTACAATATGGTAATGGGGGATGTAATGTTTGTATATGGAGAATACATAGTGTGTCATACCATCATATACACATTGACTGACACATAACGGGTAGACACACAGCTTAGAGACCTGGTTGTATAGTTGCTAACTAGTCCATGTGTCCAATGTGTTACAGGTAGGCTGCACATGTAACTGGGCTGTATCATGTTATCTGTTACCTGTTTGGGTGATGGTGACATTGGCCACCTGAGTGTGGTATGTGGGCCATATACCATTTTTACCATGGTGTAAAGACAGTGTACACAGCACCCACATCCCCCACTGGATATTGTACACACTAGAACCCATCTTGATACTCTGACATACCCACTATCACACATTGGCCATGACGCAAAAACAACCCATTGCATATCACAACAGTGGTACCACAGGGACATGCGTGTGATGCACATGCCACAGACATAGTAGGGTGTTGCATTGCGTTGCCACACCTATGGACAACAACAACAATATCCGTACTACTGTGTGGCAATGTGTATTGTAATAGGAGTATGTGGACTCGGAATGGTGTACCCTACAGATATGCACACATGCACACATACACACACGTGACAGACCTCAATGGGATTCCCATGCCTACCAACCCATTACTGTCATGCTGGTACTGCAAGGCACATGTAGCTGTTAGGGAGAGGAGTGTAACAGGTGACATGTTACGTTACTGGGGTTGAGAGGCACCACACACTATAAGAGATGTACAAATAAGTACCCCTCCAGCCAGACACGTCCACCCTGTAATACACTACCAAGTGTTGGAGATCCAATAACCAGGATCAGTGACAACATGAGCACATGATGTTACCTGTACTACATACCACCTGTATGATGTCAGGCTGGTATTGGTAACATATCATGCAGTACAGTCTGGCTCCCATGGGTAATGTATTATGTCGAAGATATCAACATTACCAGGCTTCAGATACACAGACACAGATATGCAGATACAGGTATACATATTTATAAACACACACACACACACACACACACACACACACACACATATATATATATATATATATATATATAGATATATATATATATATAGATATATATACATATACACACATGTGACTGCACATACACACGCAGTTATATATACAGTAAGATAATAAGTGGTAAGTGAACATTATATGGAACAGCCACTATGCCTACAGTTGACCCCTGAATGACTGGACACTGTATGTGCCACCCATACAAATGACAATCATTGCCTGTAACATACACCCACAGAGAGGTCATAGGTAAAACAACACCCACAGGTTTGCAGACATGGAAACCTTTCATCATGTACTATTAGAGTTCTACATGCCAGACACTGACAACTATATCGACAGAGTGATGCTACAGTGGACCAGTTACAGTCATACAGTAGGCTGGAAAGGTTCACAGCTGTTGCTGTCCAGGCCAAGCCATTCACATTGTACAATAGGAAAGACACACTGGGCCACAGGATACCTAACAATCAACAGTAAGTACTCCAGGGTGTAGTTTAACATCCTCTATCTACACACTGTACAAACACAGTAGGTGGTATAGACGTCATATGACCACATGGGTTGTAACTGCTACATAACATGGCATAACTGACACCATCATGAGCACACCAACACACAGAACAGTTTGTATGGCAGGGGACAGTAGTCCTGCAGTACTCAAATCCATGTCAGTAATGTGTATATTTGTGAAGTATATGATACTGTACATCCAGATACCTTAAGGCAGCTCATCCCTGATACCCCCACATTTTGTAGCAGCCTAGGTCATTACTGGTGTTCCTGCCTAGACTCAATAATACAGGGCCATATACCACTGTTACATACACTGGGCTCTGCAGTGCATGAGGGCACACATGTATTGTGTAGGTGCACCTACACATATATGGCCCCAGCCACACCATATGTGTGGGGGTTACAATGGCAGTGGACTGATGGCAGACATGGCAGTGTGTTATACTCCCATCCCACTATGGATCAACCACTGACATCATGACATATGTGCAAAGCTTGGTATGTAGGTGATGGACAGAGGCTGGAATACAGGCACATATGTGGACAACTGTTGCCATACACTAGGCAAGGTGCAGGTGTAACAGGATTGTCTGTAACATACCCTTAGTCAGGGAATTGATGGTAGAAATGGTCATGGATGTAGCCATGTACTGGTAACATGCAACACATACACACTGCCAGTGTATTCTCTGACATAAAACCTGTGTGGTGGACAGAGAAGACATGATAGGCACAGCTCTGGCCAGCATGAGGGTAGGCCCACAGTTGTGTGCTATGCAGATGGACTGCATTCCATGGCAAACTAGTATGTACACCCACACCCTGTAACACCAGTAGGTGACATACACATGCCTGTCGGCATGAACAGGTGCCAGGGCAAAACAGCCACACTCTCACAAGGACACACACACATTGACACATGTGGCAGGGCAAGGTGTACAACTCATTGGCTGTGGGATTGCCACATCACATCACTGTGCAGGTATCCCATGCACCACACAGGTCATACAGGGGCTATAAGGGCAAAGGGTATGGGAAGGAGTCTGACATCAGACAGCATGCTGCAGTATGCCCATGGGAGTTGTAGGGAATGTGGATGTGAACATCTGCAGTATGCAACACACAAACTCACAGGGTGCAAGTACTGACATGCATGGGTGCATGTCTGTACAGGTGTGTGGTGTTTGACTGCACCAGACGGCTGTCCAAGGCTAAGCGATGGGTGTACCTTGGCATCAGGCCACACAATGATGGTCTGCATTGTGGCTCAGGGATGTAGTGTCTGGATTTGCCCACACAGGCGGGTATTGTATCCCCCATCTGGTCACCTGGGTGACTACTTTGTGTGGGCAATGCTATGCATCACTTGCCATGTCTGTGTTCCTTTATCCATGACATGGACAGCGTCTGGGATGAGCACACCTCCCACATGCATGTACAGTGACATGTGGAATTGTACCTGGGGTGTCTGGCCCATGTTGTGAACACACATTATCATCAGTGTACCAGTCCTGCCCACCTGTTTTGGGAGCTGGTAATGGCCAGCAGCTTTAGCCTGCACCTACATGGAGTGCATGCTATCAGCATTCCTTGGTGTCAGTGGCATCTGTCCATGCAGGTATGTTGTCAGGCATGGTATGCCCGTTGTGGGTCACATGTGATGGCACCACAGGTAGTGCAGGTGTCCATTGGGGAACATGGTGGAGGTGCACTGTCTGCACGTATGTGCATATTTGACTTATGGACTGGGTGTCATGCCCTATGTGGCCCACCGCTGTCACTCCATAGTTTCTATCAGTGGCCATTTTGCAGTTTATTACCCACATATTGGCTGTTATCTAGGCATGTGTGTGTGTATGACACATGGGGTGAGAGTGTGCTCTGGGTAGTACTGGGGTTGCTAACTGTGATTACCTGGCCTTGATGTCACATGTCTGGGTATGGCTCTGCACCCCGGCCTCTCAACCATATCACATGTGTTATCCCTGTACAGTGGACATTGTGATATATATTATGGCCACCATATAAGAAATATGCGAAACCCACTCCACATTGGTCACAGGTGTCACACAATCACAACCACCACAATCTACACAGGATATGGGTTACAAACACACACTCACACACAGCTGTCTTGTTTGGGAGTAGACCCCTACCTAACTAGTGTGTTACACTACAGCACTACGCAGTTATAGTACACGCCACGGATATTACTGGATTAATCCTTGCCCAAAAGTGTATTTTTCACTGACTGACATCAGTAGGATTGCCAAAGTATGGCAGTTGAAATGATTGTGAGAGACTACCTAAAATGCATTGCTCCCTACATAGACAGTGACACACACAGTACATCCGGAACTGCCATATGTGGGTATGGAACCCAACAACGCTTCTAATTCACAATACAGCAGTATGCAGTTACAGGATGTGCTACATTGACTACTGGTTCACAACCTTCCCAGAGGTGTATTTCTAGGTGCATGACATCGGCAGCCTTGCCAAAGGTGAGTATGTGAAATGTGAGGGGTGTGAGTACCCTAAAAGCATTGTTCTCTACACAGTCAGACAGAAAAGCATGCATACACACACAGTTGGCAGGTCGGGGGTTAGAACTCCCAACTAACTCCTTAATCACACTATGGCCATACAATGTTACGGGACATGCTACAGATATTACTGGGCTGCGATCATCCCAGAGGTGTATTTCAAGGTGCATGTCTTTGGCAGCCTTGCCAAAGGTGGGTATTTGACTTTTAAGGGGTGTGAGTATCCTAAAAAAGAATTGCTCTCGACACAGTCAGACATGCACACAAACACAGTCACACTCACACACAAAGTTGCCAGGTTTGGGGTTGGAACTCCTACCTAACTAGTTTATCACACTACAGCAGTATGCAGTTACGGGATGCACTACAGAGTTTACTGGGCTACAGCTTTCCCATGGCTGTATTTCTAGTTGGGTGATATCAGCAGCCTTGCCAAACTTGGGTATGTGAAATGTAAGGGGTTTGAGTACCCTAAAAGCATTGCTCTCTACTCAGTCAGTGTCAGACAGACATGCACACATAGACTCACACATGCACAGTTGCCACATCTGAGGTTTGACCACCTTCCTGAATACATTATCACACTATGCCAGTACACAGTTACAGCAGATTACTGGGCTACAGCTTTCTGAAGGGAGTATTTCTAGGTGGGTGAGATCAGGAGCCTTGCCAGAGTTGGGTATGTGAATAGTAAGGGGTGTGAGTAGCCTAAAAGGCATTGTTCTTTACACAGTCAGTGAGGGACAGACACACACATGAACAGTGACACACACTCACACACACAGTTCCCATGTCTGGGGTTAGAACTCCTACCTAACTAGTCTATTACACTACAGCAGTAAACAATTATGGGACGCTCCATGGAGATTTCTGGCCTATAACTTTCCCAAAGGTGTATTTCACATTGGATAACCTCAGCAGGCTTGTCACGGTGCCACTATGGGGTGGCCAGTGTGTACATGGTCCATACACAAATCATGTAGGGGTGACACGCCACAAGTGGCCACACACGGGGTCATATGTCACAGGTGCATGTATAGGGCAACTAGCTGACTACAGCCTTGTACAGCCATGTTGCACAGCTGGCACATGGACCACATAGTCTGTGGTGCTGACAGGTTCTGATCGCTAGTAACTGCAGTGTGTGACATCTGCACCTGATGTGTTTGGGGCCCTTTGGCTGTGTGCTGGTGGGACAGGCATGGATGGCTCCTTGTCACAGTCACCCTCTTCCACAAATCTATATCCATCTACCTTTGGTTTATTATGGTGTGTTGTCCTTACATATATGTCTGTATTCCTATCCACTGTGTGTGCAAGGCATGAGTGGTGCATACTGACCTGTCTAAAGTGACAATTGCAACTGCTGGATGTGTCTGGTCTACTGGTGTTTGCATACATGGCCTTCATGTGTTTAAGTGTGTGAGCATGCCCAGTATGACCTTTCAGTATGTTAATTACTGACATTGCCTTCATTTCTCCAAGTGTCTGAGCATGCCTATTAAGGCCATCAGTTTTGCATGTGTGGAGCATGTCTGGTGGTTTGTACTGCACAGATGACCTTTGTGTTGTACACCGACAGGTAGCATGCTGTGTCTGCAAGGTATCCTCCGATCATTTAGCATTGACTGTTGCAACATGTCTGCATAGCATGGGTACACCTGACTATTTCTATGTTTCTACACAGGATTGGGGGAGAGGTGCACCTGACAGTTGTACACATTTGCTAGGACTATACTGGTATGTACTGTAGTCCATTTCAGTCAGTAGTCTTACCTATCATGCTGGCTATGCCATACCGGTGTACTACCATTCTTTTCTTTTGATTGCATACGCATTAGTTTCTGACTTCCTAGCTATCACAACTGACATCCCACTATGTGGCCTCCTGTAGTCTGACCATATAGGCCTGTGTGGGGGTTACCCATACCCCTCATTCAAAGGCCATAGTACGGCATTTGTTTGGGTTTGTCTACACCTGTCCTGCTGGCTGTGGCTGTTGTTGGGTATGTGACTCCCCTCCTGACTGGCATGTGTGTGTCCCTTATCTTGTGGGTGTCACAGTACTGAGGGTGGTGCTGCAGGGCTGCCTATGCCAGATGCATGTAGTACACTGCCTATGCATGGTTAGGCATGGGTAGTATAATGTTTGGCATCCCTTTTATTATATGTGAGAGTCAGACAGAGGTGCTATTCCCTGGGTCCCTCCTGTGTCAGTGTATGTGCTATGTGTTGCCTCTTTGCCAGGGCCAGGGCATACTGGGCATGCCTTCTTTTGCCTACTGGGGCAGGCTCAGGTTGTTCCTTTTCTGAGTCACTCTGTGACTGTGCAGGCATTGGCATTGGTAGGTGGGCTATGTGGCCCTGCCCCTTGCTGCTCCTGCTGCAGCTGTTTCCACAGGATCATATTGTGTAGCATGGCACATACAAGGATGATTTGGGTACATGTAGTTGGTGAATACTGCAAGGCTCCACCAGATGTGTCTAGGCACTGGAACCGTGACTTGAGCATCCCAAACACAAGCTCTATTATGATTCTTGTTTGTGTGTGTGCCTCATTATGGAGTTCTTGTTCAGGTGTGTGTGCGTTTCTGATGGGTGTCATCAGCCACGGCTCCAGTGCGTATCCAGCATTCCCCACTAGGTGACCGTGTGGCTTGTCCCCATTGGCAAATTTCTGGTACAGCTGTGTCAGATGACAGATGCGGGAATTGTGATAACTTCCAGGGCAGCAGGCACACACATTCAGTATTAAACCCTGGGCATCGCATACAACCTGGCAGTTGATGGAGGGGAAGCCCTTGCAGTTGATGTAGAGCCTACCCTGCTCACTGGGTGGTACTTTGATGCATATGTCTGTGCAGTCTATTGCACCCACTACCTCAGGGTATTCATCTATTTGCTGGAAGAGACACATACTGCTGGCCAATGCCTCACGGGTGAGAGGGAAATATACATGCTGACCGACATGTGCTGCCATGGCATCCAGGAACTGGTGGAGTACCCTGGATGCTGATGCCTGTGAGATCCCCATCATATCCCCAGTTGGCCTTTGGAAGGTACCTGTAGCTAGTGTTCTTAGGCCTACAGATACCTTTGTTTCCACTGGGATGGGTTACCCTCTGTTAGTTCTGTGTGTCAGGTGTGGCTGGCACAGCTCAACAATCTGCTATAGGAGGTCCCTGTCCACCTTATAGCACTCCACTATCTCCAGCTCATGTACCCCTTGGTAGGTTACCCTGGGTCTGTACACTCTTCTCTGTCTCCTCTCTGTGGGTTGGTCGGCAGCATTCCCATCCTCACCACCCTCAGCCTCACCCACAAGTTGTATGATAGCTATTGCAGCCCCTAACATTTTGCTGTTGTGAGGGTTAAAAGTTCCCAGTTTGTTTACACCCATGGTGTAGGGTGTGGGAAAAACCAGAGGGGTAGGTGTTTGCATAGTTTATAGTAGCGTTCTGGGCTGGGCTGGTCTGTAGCCTGTGTAATTGGCTGGTTCCAATACGTTTCACATGACAGTGAACCTAGAACTCCTTGATTAACTTCCTACTGCTGCTTTCCCTTTCCATTGCCCTTCTGATTCATCCCGGGGGCACGCCGCGCAATCGGTGTACTCCAATGTGCACACTGCTGCTATTTCCTGGGTTGACTTCCTTTATCTTCCTGTAGATCCCATTGCGCGGCATGCAAACCCGCTTACACTTTGTCATACGTGCTGGGCAGGTTTAGACACATCCCCTGGCTTTGCTGTGCTAAGCTGGATGCAACCCCGAGCCCAGGGCTCCAATATACTGACAGTATGCCAGACACTCCACACATGATGTCACCTACCTCCTAGTCTTGCACTCAGCTATTCATACTCTTAAACTGTTGGGACCTGCCTCACATGCTGGGGAAAACTGGAATTCACTATCCTTCCCCTTATTTGCATAGAATTACTTGCTAATGCATAGTTATATGTGTCACACTGTGCCTCCCCACTTAACAACTACTACTCACTGGCCAGGTTGTCTTTTGCCTGCCATTGACTTGCATGGTGAAATACTGATTTTAGTTAAACTGCTTTTTTTAGGTTTATTTTCTTATTTCCCACCAATCCTATTTGCGTGCCGCTGCCCTATGCTTCAATGGCTGTGATCGGACATATCATAAAAGTTGTATTTTGTTCATTTTGCATGGTTTGCAATGCCAATGGCCTTCTACTTGGCTTTTGGAATGCTTCCTCAATGATATGCAACCTTTATTTGGAGCTGTTATAGCTCCATTTTGGAGTTTGCAGTACCGTACTCGATTACTAACAGAGTACATTTCTTCATATTACGCTAGTCCTGCACGCTCTGATTCCTGCTTCCTGGATGGCAGATTTACCTCATTTGCATGGTTTTCATCTGCAACTGGGGAAATTTGCATACAGGAGCTGGGAACGTGCAGCACTAGTGCTACAGCGCTCAAACATGTCAAACATGCATGTACATGGATCGCTCAGAGGCCATATTGGCAAAATTTCCTCTTACACTAATCATGCACACCGTGCAAGCTTTTGAGAATCT
Source organism: Protopterus annectens (assembly GCF_019279795.1). Taxonomy (NCBI): domain Eukaryota; kingdom Metazoa; phylum Chordata; order Ceratodontiformes; family Protopteridae; genus Protopterus; species Protopterus annectens. The sequence continues at coordinate 1,079,678,753 of NC_056741.1, forward strand.
GGGGGTCGAAATTGGCCATAGGTGTAAGTGTGCATGCAAGTGTCTGGTATGGAAGAACAGTCATGGCAGGTCTAGCCACACATTGAAGAAAACATTGGCTTGGACTGTTACTGTTGAAGTGACACTCCATGTGCAAAAATGGAAAAGGGGTTGTGGATGCATGTATACATATATATATATATATATATATATATATATATATATATATATATATATATATATATTCACTTTATAATCTTGAGATACTGAATGTATTTTCAAATTTTAGTATCTCGAGACTATAAAGACAAGCATTCAAAATACCGAAACCCCAAAAGCGCAAAAATCAAAATCACAACTTTTAAATACACCCTCCATCACACAAACAAATACACATGCACCTTCCTCCTCACATTACAAGAAACAAACAAAACACACACAACAACACAAATACATGCACCTACCCTACATATAAGCAGGGCAGCAAGTCCCCTTGCACCCCCCCATGTGGGGGGCTGCGCACCCCACACCCCCACTACTTATATATACTAACTCTGAGGTCACACCAAAAAGACAAATACACTAAACTCACCATTACACACTCTACATCTCCCTCGCACAAACACACATCACATACGTAGAAGCACCACCACTTTCAACACTTACACACACACACACTCTTACCTACATGCCGTAACCTACCCACACTCACATACACTAAAATCCCTACCCCAAACCCACAAAAAAATAAACACTTACCTGAATCTCCAGCTATCTATTAAGACAGTGCACCATCACAACCAATGATTCAACATTTCCGGATTTGGTCATCATGTGGACTTTTGCACAACTAGGCTTTTGAGATTTTAGTCTCGATATACTGAAATTTAAGAATTCGGTATTTTGAGATAGTGAAGTGCACACACACACACACACACACACACACACACACACACACACACACACACATATATATATATATATATATATATATATATATATATATATACACACACACACACACACACACACACACACACACACACACACACACACACACACACACACACACACACACACACACACACACACACACAGAGGAATATACTTTAATCATACCTCTCAACCATGCCAAATTCCTCAGAATTTACTAATTTGAGGGCAAAATAATGGGGTGCCACAAATTTCTTAGTTTATTTGCAATTATAAAGTATGGCTGATGACATCACATAGTTGTCAGTGTATCCTGCGACTTCATCAATGTGCAGGGGCATAGTGACATCATATACATCAATCATATGCCTATATATATGTATACATATATATATATATATATATATATATATATATATATATATATATATATATATATATAGACGTCAGCTTCATGTGACTGCCTATTGGACTCTCTGAGATGTGGGTGATTTCAAAAAATCAAAAAGCTTCCACTTGTTTACAGCCGCAGCCTGCCCGTGAATTGTGGATAGCTTATGGGGAAACTTTCACTTTAACTGGACATAAGATTGTTTTTTTATTGTTAATTCCAGAGAGCTATGATGGAAAATAGGCATTTGGGAAGCTGATTTAAGATTCCCTATCATCGATCAGCTCATTTCTGCTGTTAAGCAAGTTTATGATGGAACGAGAGATTGAGCAGGTAAATGTACATTTGAGTCATTTACGCATTCATTGAGACAAGCATGGACAGTCAAGCTTCCTGAAGATAAAGTATAGGATTCAGTAGTAAGATGAGGTGTGGACGAGCACATGGCTTATATTGGTTTAAATGTGAACATTTTGTCAGTTTTATTTCTATTAGAAAAACAAAATTTAAATCATGTTAAAATTAATTTTCTAATCAAAGCATAAGCCTTGCAGAATTTTGAAGTTTGTATTGTGCATGCTGTGCATAGACTCATAAATTATAAAATTTGATTTAATTCGGGTAAAGTTTTTTTGTGTTGTGTCTAAAATTAATAGTATTATAGTTGGTTGGTTGAATATTGTTGTTCTCTTGTTAAAGGTGGCATAGACTCGTGATTTAATGCACCTTACCATATTATTCTTCTTGAAGTAGATTTTAAAAAATTGTAAGATACCACTGGGTTTTAACTGTAGATGGTGTATGCAACCTGAAGCTGTTGTTAAATAGATTGTGGCAGTAGAGTATATCGAATGGGTGTGCTTGATGTTCCATGTGTCATTGGTAGATGGAATCTGGGAAAAAAGTTTCTTATGCTTTCATTTCCTGCATCTCTGTTTATCATTTTATTACAGTTTGATTTGAGGAACTCATTGTGGAATTATTTGCTGAACTCATTGCAAGTACTTGAGCAGTTTGCTACAGGTAAATAAAGCACATCAGAGATTTTCTTTGAAAGTCGGCAAGTCCAAGTCATATAGCCTTTGCGAAGACAAAAGAGCTTGACATTTTGAGGTGAAGTCATACTTTTAGTCATGCTTCAGAGTATTGAATGCTTATTCCTCTTGGTTGCCTATAACTTTTGCTTTTCATTTTTTGTCTGCCCTTACTAAAATAAATTTGTAGCAGAACATGGAGGATTGAAGTATAATGATGGATGTTGTTTGTTATATAAATCTCATGCATATCTCTCAACTCTTTGATTTTTTTGTCTATTAAATTTCTTCTGACCTTTTAAAATTGTTGATGTTTGAGAAAAAGATGGTAGCTTATAGTCAGCAAATAATGACTTGTTATTACAGTAGACTTCATTTACTGCGGAAAATGCATGTACATTCAAGTACTCCTATTCTGCCAACTTTATAAATCAATGGTGCTAATATTTAAAATGTTTCCTTAATTTGGGTTCTTTATCCCTAAAACATGTTGGCTTTGTCCTTGATTTTGGTGCTAAGAGGTTGAGAACTCTAGCAGCTTTTAAGATAGAAATGTGTACTGGATATTTATTTTGTTGTTTTCTTTTCACTTCTAAACACACCTGTCAACTGTCCAGATTTTCGCAGAAGGTCAAGATTTTTCCTCATATTTTTAGTCTGTTGCACATAAAATGTGTAGTTTTCTGGAAAATTATTGAAGACTAAATTTACTAAATAATGACATACATTTGAGTTTCAGACTTCATATCCTTCAGAAAAATATATGTCATTGTAAAACCTACTATTCTCATAGATTCACAGGTCATTACTAGTATAATGACCTTGGGGGGTGGGGGGCTTTCTACATCTAGCCAAGTTTTCCTGAAAGAATAATGATGTCCTGTATCCAAATAGGACATTTAGGACAAGGCACTCATAAGCTATCTCTGCCCATAAGGGACATGGGTGCCAAGCCCAGTGTAAATGTTCTGTTTCCCATCCACTGGTCTAGGTTGCATATAAACTGGGTAATAGACAAACTCAGCTTCACATGGATGCATACCTCTCAACTTCCTCACATTAGAAATCTAGATAAAGCCTTAAACAAAGGGGAGGGGGCAAATTTAAAACATTATTCTTATAAACTTAGAATGTTGTTAGAATACCAGCTTACTAGCAGTTAATTTTATTTTTATAAAAGAAAATTGCATTTTAGTTTTATACAAGTTCTAATTTGATAAAACACTATTGTTTTGGTTAAATTTTGTGTTGACTATTTTGTCTGTTCCTCAGTTTGCATTTGAATGTTTGATATCCCACAATCCCATCAGGGTGGATGGGGTTACATAATTATGTATGAAGAATTTTATGATAATCAGCATCCGGATTTTTGGCCAATTGTACCTACTTTTTATGGGCCTTTGTCCAGATTTTTGGTGTTTCCACATTGAGAGGTATGCTTTATTATAGCTATCATAATATTAGACGGCAAAAAAAATAATCTTTTATTAAGATTGCTACTATAATTCATTTTAAGCAGAGAAACCATTTAGCAACTCCTCCTACAGCAAAGATGAGGAATTACAGAAGTAATAATGGAATACTGTCATCATCATCTTCTTTTGGTTGTTCCCATTAGGGGTTGCCACAATGGATCATCTGTTTCCATTTCTTCCTGTCCTCTGCATCTTGCTCTGTCACACCAACCACCTGCATGTCCTCTCTCATCACATCCATAAAACTTATCTTAGGCCTTCCTCTTTTCCTGTTACCTGGTAGCTTCATACTTAGCATCTTTTCCCCAATATACTCAGCATCCCTCCTCAGCACATGTCCAAACCAACATAATCTTGACTCTCTGTCTTTGTCTCCAAACCTTCCAAACTGAGGTTGACCCTCTAATATACTTATTCCTAATCCTGTCCACCCTCGTCACACCCAGTCACCCAGTGCAAATCTTAACATCTTTAACTCTGCCACATCCAGCTCTAACTCCTGCCTTTTTGTCAGTGCCACTGTCTCCAACCCATATAACATAGCTGGTCTCACTGCCCTCTTGTAGACCTTCCCTTTCACTCTTACTGGTACTCGTCTGTCACAAATCACTCCTGACACTCTTCTCCACCCAATCCATCCTGCTTGTACTCTCTTCTTCACCTCTCTTCCACACTCACCATTACTCTGAACTATTGATCCCAAGTATTTAAACTCATCCACCTTCACCACCTGTACTCCTTGCATCCTCACCATTCCTCTATCCTCCCTCTCATTCACACACATATATTCTGTCTTAGTCCTGCTGACCTTTATTCCTCTTCTCTCTAGAGCATATCTCCATCTCTCCAGGTTCTCCTCCACCTGTTCCCTACTCTCACTACAGATCACAATGTCATCTGCAAACATCATAGTCCATGGGGACTCCTGTTTGATCTCGTCTGTCAAACTGTCCATCACCATTGCAAATAAGAAATGGCTCAGAGCCGATCCTTGATGTAATCCCACCTCCACCTTAAACGCATCTGTCAATCCCACCGCAGACCTCACCACTGTCACACTACCCTCGTACATATCCTGTACCACTCTTACATACTTCTTTGACACTCCCGACTTCCTCATGCAATACCACAACTCCTCTCTAGGCACCCTGTCATATGCTTTCTCTAAGTCCACAAAAACATAATGCAACTCCTTCTGACCTTCTGTGTACTTCTCCATCAACACTCCCAGAGCAAACATTGCATCTGTAGTGCTCTTTTTGTTAAATACTTCCAGTATGTGTATTTTTCTTGAATACCTGCCTAAAAAGGCAGTTGTTATATACCTTTTCTAGATATATATCTGTAGATTTTATTGCCAAAGCATGTTCTGATATTTGTGGGATATATAGCTGAAAAGAACAAAACCAATACCCCAGAGAAAGTCAAAGCAATCTGCAAAGTGAAATATTTTTGCAATGTTCATACTCAGCCCCAGTTGTTGGGGTTCCCTGCTCCTCATTATTTAGGCTCAGACTCAGATACAATAAATCTACCTAATGAAACATGCAGCAGATTTCTTACATATTGTCTCCTATAACATATTGTTTTCCTATATATGCTGTATAGATGTCCTTTTCTAAAAGTACTGTTCTATCAAATGCAAGTGAAATTTGTTTGGGATTCATAAAAACAAAATATGAAATTAGTGATACTGGACAGCGCTGAAATGCCTAACAACGTGTCAGTGAAATGATAACCCATGTGAAGCAACATCTCATTAGTAATTAATTATCACATCTCTGAATGAAACGCTGTACAATCACAGGTAACTGAGCTATTGTTCCTTCTACCAGCTCACACAATGCAGTTGCACAGGCCTTCATAAACATGTATGAATGCACACAAGATCTTGAGATATGCATGCATGAATGTGGAACACTTCATTTCCCCAAATAAGACAGTAGATTTATTCTTTGAATCACTGTGATCCTGGCAAAAGGTTCTGGTGAAACACACATGGCTAAATGGCATTTGGTTAGTCCTGGACTGCTGCATTTGCAGTTTGAATTTGCCTGTGAGATTAGTGTAGTGCTACAGACCGGACCCTTCCTACTGCAATCTCTGAATTACTGTGGTATACTGTACTGAAATATCCTGCTACAAACAGGAATGAAAGTAGACTATATGTTTCTTAATTCCAGGCACAATTTCAATCTTACGTCTCACCCATACACACTCAGATACACAGGCACAAATCTATCTATCTATCTATCTATCTATCTATCTATCTATCTATCTATCTATCTATCTGTCTTATTATATCCACTAATCTACCCCTATCTTAGAGATGATTGCTCTAAAGAACTAAAAATTGCTATTTTCTGCTGAGAGCAGTACCACTGATCTCCCAAAAGACTGCAATATTAAAAAGAAAGAAAGAAAACAAAAACTGTGCAAGGTCTTTCTATGTTGGAAAGACTAATAGACGATTAAGAGATCGTCTTTTTGACAGCAGCCTGGACATTTATTATGGGAACAAGTGTCTTGGTATATTGGCAAGCTAGAAGGGCATTAATGCCCGTGCTTGAAACATTTGTATGCATGTATGTATGTATGTATGTATAAGACAGCATATGTACAACATTAGTATTCAGAATATTACTAATGCATTGGTAAAACATGTTATTAATACTAGTAATGAATATTGGTTTAAATTTATGGCCATCGAACAAGTGGGAATAAGTGAACACAAAGGAGATCTGTGTAATTATGCTGAGGTTAATAAAACTAAATGGATAGTTAGGCTATAGGCAGACACTGCTATGGATCTAAATGGGCATGTACCGTTGAAACCTATATTAAAAGCCAGACCTTTATTTAAATGAAGTTGCAATAGTTACATGCGTTTCAGTATCTATATATTTTTCATTTTATTTTATATTTTATTATATTACATAGGTGAAAGATTTTGTTAAGTAACATATTTTTAAGTTTTTATATATGCACACATAGGTGGTTTTGTTAGATACATGATGATATACACTTTATTATATATTAGTAGTGAGTAATTTTATCTATATACGATTATTATATTATTTAGATTTATGAAGTTATAATTGTTGTGACTTCACAGGTTTTACCTGGACTTAGACATATGTGTGTTTTATGTATTTATATATGTATGAATGATGTTGTGAACTGAATTATTTGGTATTTTGTCAATTTAAGGGAATAGCTGCTGAAATGAGCAGAGCTTATTTTTAATTTGATGATGAGTTTTTAAATGTATTTGGCATTCTTTTTAGTATTTTATGGTCTGAAGAAGCGAGTATATACTTGCTAAAGTGCTTACCACGTTTAAATAAAGTGTATAAACCTGGCCGTGTTTTGGACATTGCACAGTTTTTGTTTTCTTATTTTATTAATAGTGTGGTCCGTTAATCATCGCTGCTGATGTTTTTTTTCATTATTAAAAGAAAAAAAAAACATTTTTATGTTGCAACTATCTTCTGTTTTATTCTCTGCTTTGCAAAATGGACATTTCACATCTTAATGAAAAGTAAGCAAATTAAAGAATGCCATTCAACCTTTTGTTTTTCCAGAGCAAATATGTCCTGGAATTCATAAAGTTTGACCCCAGTCCAGAAACCTTAGACCACTCTAACACTATGGCTTTCCTCCTCATGGGGAGACTTAGGACAGAGACTGGTCGGATGGGTGAAGATACATGCTAATGCATCAATCAAGGGATGTGACTAATGCTAATTATCCAAGTTGCCATGTATTCTACCCTCAAAATATTCATGGAGACTGTTATACTCAGGCAAGTGATTCAGTCTTTTGGCAGAGTGAAATTTAACTCCCAAGAGAAAAAGTAAATGCCATCTTTTGACAGTGTTATCCATTGACTCCTATGGGAGTACCTGAAGTACAATCAAGTCCAGCACTTCTGGCCAGTAAGACTTTTATGTCTCTCGTGAGACATGCAGCTTTGATGCATATGCCCTTTAGTATACTACATTAATCATGCTGATATGTATTTCAAGAAATACCAATTTCTGTTACCGTTATCTTTGTTACATGTATTTGGTATTGTGAATCCCTCTTGTATTTGCATGCACTTCTCTATTGCCTCCTTTTGTCATGCTTATTAAACACTTATTACTAAATATACAAATAGTAACTACAGTCATGTTGTATATCAGATTATGGCAGGATAATTTCATTGCATCTGAAAATGTGGTGGTCATTGAGGCTCATGACCTAGAATGACCTCTCTGGGAGTGGAGAGGATGAGCACAGGGATCATCTGTAGGACAATATTTTACATCAGCTAAATGCAGTGGGTGGCCAATTAATGCAGGCCAGATTAATATCATCAAGGCTACTATGCATGCCATGAATGGTGGCCTCCACCCACTGACAGACTCTGAGGCATTCTTGGTCTCATTGGCTGGCCAACACTCCAATGATTGAATACCTTAAGATGGTATCAGCATAGATGCCTACTCACATACATACCTTTAAGTTTAATTTACATAAAAATCTATATTAATATATTGACATTCAGGTTGCTGGCATGTACAATATCCACCAAATTAGGATAACTTTGTAGTATCATAAAATAATGTGAGACTGGGCATGTCATATGACACCTGCAGTGTGTTTACATAGACACAGTATTGCTTCTCTCATTTTAATTTCTCCAAGTCTTTTGGGTTTCTAATACCATGACAGGAATGGACCCCAGTTCATGAAATTAGTATTGTTTCTATCTTTGATATTTGCCAGAATTGCTCTTCACAGCACCTGCAATGTGCCCAGTACTGACTTCTTCTGCAATTCATATGACATTATATGTATCAGTAACGTATTATAATTGTAATTTCATTTTTATAAGATCCATTGCTCCTACTACTATTGGAACTATCTTGGTATCCTTCTTCCACACTGCCATCATTTCTGCCTGCAAATCCTGGTATTTTATGACTTTGTGTCTGCTTCTTTATGTAAGACACTGTAGTCACCAGGTGAGGTGATTTCAGTGATAATTGCTACTTTTGTCTTCTTTTCATGGACCACTCTATCTGGTTTTCTTGCATCTATCTTTTGAACTGTTGATAATGGGTGATCCCATGTGATATAAACTTCATCATTTTCTATAATGCTTTGTGGCTCATGTTTCCACTGTTTTCCAGCTACTTCAATACTACAATGTTTCCACAATCCCCAGTGCAACACTCTTGCCACATTATTATGCCTTTCAGTAACAGTCTTTCAACAATTAGTATATTACAATCAGCAACAGGATGTACAACTGTTTCCAATTTTGTTTTACAAAACCTACATTTTTCTGTTTCTCCCACATGTTCAATGGACTTTGTAAGCCAACATGTATGTAGTCTACTATCCTGAGCCGCCAATATTAACCTTTCGTCTTTTGGTTTAAATTCACCTTTCCTTAACCCATTCCTGCATTCGATCCTGAGTAACATGAGGTTGTTCCAAGAGTTTTCTATACTTGCAACTATATATTTGCATTTTCCACTTTTCTTGCCTTCTCATATGATTCTTCACCTTATTTTCTCTCTTTTAGTTTTTGACACATTCATTTGCTGTCTGATTTTTATCTACTTTTGATCTGATTTCCAGCCCTGCTTGAAATCGATATGCTTCTGCTAAACTAAGCATCTTAGACTTATTCTCCTTGTGTTTTAACACTTTCACTACATTTTGGTCTTGTGAGGTCAGCAGATATGTGTGCAGTTCTACAATTGCAGATCTATACAGGTAATCAATTTCCAGAAGGGCCATACCTCATTCAGAATGAGGAACACAGTCTTGGTATACACTGATTTGTATAAATCATTGCATAAGCATGAAGCATCCTTCTTATTTTCCTGTTCAACAGATCCAACACATTTTGGGGACAGTCAGTCATGCCTCAAGTTCTTGTATATCACATTCCTGATCCAAACTGATGTTTTCTTGGTGCTGCAGTTTTCCTGCTTTAAAGGTTGGTTTTGTACACTTATCAATACCAAATGGCATTCTTATATCATCTGAAAAAGTTTTGACCACTTACAGTTGTGCTTTCAGTCCCACATCTGATGAACTATACAGTTCTAAATCACCCACAAAAAGAAGATGAGAAGCCTTTACACTTAGTTGTTTTCTGGGAGCCAAATTGTAGCCATGACCTATTCTGCTAAATAGACAGCTTACGGGGTTAAGGGCAAAACAAAAGAGCAACAGTGACAAAAAGTTGCCATGGAATATCCCCCTTTGAATTTTTATCCTTGGAATAATAATCTGTCCTTTACAATGGCTTAAATGCATAGTGGTCCGGCACTGTTTCATGGTTGCTGTGATGTAATAGATCAGTGCAGGGTGTATCTTAGTTTTTTATGCACTCTTTTATCCATGAATGTGGGATGCTGTCAAATGCCTTTTTGTAGTTTATTCACACCCTAATCAGATTTAAGGGAGGGTGGCCTAATGGTTAAGGTGTTTGCCTTACAAACACAAGGTGCAGGATTTGAGTCTCACAAGGGATAATTGGCTAGGCTTAAAATGGCTCGCAAGGGCAGTTAGCTTAGTACTAACCTATGAATTTACAGTTTTCCATTATGATTTTATTTAATAACAAATGATCCTTTGTTCCATATGACTTTCTTTTGTTACCCTTCTATTCTACTGCCATGATTGAGTTTTCTTCTAAATGACTATAAACTCTGTCTGCATCAATTCCTGTGTATAGTTTATACATCAATGGAAGGCAAGTTATTGGACTATAGCTTTTAGGATAGCTTGCAAGTTCACTCTTAAGTAGGAGTATTGTTTTCCTGTAATTAACCAGGTTGGTGTCTGTTCGAAGTGTGCATATATATAGTTCTTACTCATGACTAAATCTTCATGTAAAGATGTTAATACTTTTAGCCAGAAGTCAGGTACTGCATCTGGGCCTTGGGTGTTCCAACTAGGAACTTTTCTTAACTTTGTTTCAGTCTCTCTAGCCATTACTTCATCCCATTTCATATCCTGTACATTTGAACTTCTTATTCTTTCTTTTACTTCTTCCATCTATTCAACATCTTTGTTATGTTCCTCAGGATCTTCATGAATATTTCTCCAAAATGCATCTATTTCTTCTTTGTTTTGGTGGTTTTTCAATTCCTTTTGCTTTGTTTCCCAAAGCTCTATAAAACTTTTTTGGTTTATCAGTAAACTGCTTATTTTCTATTATATTTATCTGCCTATCTCCTAACTTTTCCTGCCTGTGCTGATATTATTAGTTTATTATTTGTGATAGTACAAGATAGAGCCTGATCTCTTCTGATACTGTGCATTGCTTTTATCACATCTATCTGTCTGAGTATTTATGTTGATCTATTCCCGCTTCTATACTCTTCTAACACTGAGACTTCTTGTCTTAATTGCTTTTAGTTTTCTCAACTCATTACTTCCATGATAGCATTTGATTTCTCCCCTTCCTTTGCCTTGGGGCCCTGTGTATTTTAGCTGCACAGTAATATATCCTATCTACGTCTGTTATATCGCATACATTTTCATGAATAGTCCTAATTACTGTGTTCATGTATTTTATCAAATTTGTAATTTCCTGAGCTTTATTGACTTTCTGTGGTCTATTTCTTTCATTAATCTTAATCTGTCTGTACACCTCTATTAAATCAAGCAATGCCTGTCTTAGATGATTTTCTTCTAAACTGATGGCGCATTCTTTGTTTTCCATTTCCTGTAGGCATTCTACATAAAGTTCCAGAGCATGTTCCCATGCCACATTCTCGTCAATTTTATCCTGTGTCATCCATTGCTCTTTCATATGGCAACTCACCAGCCTATCACTCCACAACATTGACTTCATCAGAGTTGCCACACCAAAGATACCAAAGTTCCATATGAAACTAATATCATCAGGTGATATTATTTGGTGATACTACTATTAACAGGCAAACAGTAAAATCTGACAATCCAACAAATAATATTGAGCTTTATAAAGTCACCTTACTCATCACTACCTCAGTGAGACACTACAGGCCTACTGCCAGACAGTCCACCTTCTCCTAATAAAATTTCTTGCTGTGGCACACTCGTGGATAGTCTAATTGTCCATATACCTACAGACATACTCAGGTACCAAAACAGCAACCCTAGAAGTCACCACTATGCCTGGGTTAGAAAAATATCCACCTTCCATAACAAAATTTTCATAAACACATTTAACCAATGCAGATGGAAATCACTTAGGACCATCTCTTTAGATGATGTGTTAACATAATTTCACACAGGCTTGTAAAGCTCCATAGACTCCCTCACTCCCTTTAGATCAAAGAAATTTCAAATAAACCTAGTTGCATGGCTATCCTTAGAATCAAAACAAACCATGAAAAAGAGAGGCAGAGCAAGAAAAAATTGGTCAAAAACTAAAACAGATAAGAGCCTACAAGATTACAGACAACTAAGAAAACAGAGCTAAATATCTCATCACCTAAGATAAGAAAACCTATTACTGCACAATCCAAAACAAGCACTCTAATAACCTCAAACTCTTTTGGCAACAGTTAGTAAGTCGCTAAATCCAGGGCAACCCACACAACTTACCAAAAATACCCACCAAACTAACTTAACGTGATAATATTATCATTCAGTTAATACCTACTTTATTAACAGTTATATATTTGACTGACAACATATCCAATTGAACACTCATAGCCCCACTCCCCTTAGTCTAATAACTTCCTTGAGCATTTTTCTCTTCAAACTGTTCCATCTGCCATAATTAAAAAAAAATCCTCCATCAACTAAAACCCACTACCAATGCCACAGACAATCTGCCAGGTGAATATCTTAAAATAGCAACAGTAGCAACTTACTATCCCATATTAATCCTGATAAATAGATCACTGGCTGAACACACTGTCCCGTGAATTTGGGAAAAAATGTTTATCATAATCCTTCACCAAGGAGGTACAACCAATGAACTTTCCAATTAGGCCAATAGATATAATATTACCCTTATCAAAAATACTAGGCAAATGCATATGCAAACAAATAATCAGCTGTCTACTAGAAAACAACTTTTCTACCCTGCACAGCATGGTTTTAGACTACTGATCTATTAAACTTCGCTACAATCATAAATACACAAAGCAGTGAAGGTAATTTAGTTTCAGCACTTTTTTAGATCTAGCAAAATCTTTTGATACCGTGCCCCATCTGAAATTTCTTCAGAAATTCTCCTACTTCAGTCTAGTTAAACTCTCCCTGCACTGGTTTCATGGTTGGAAGACTGTGGTTAAGGCACAAGCTGTAAAACAGTAAACTGACCACTCTTTCCACCCTGTAAATATAGGAGTTACACAAGGATAAGTTCTAGGCCTTGTACTTTTTAATCTTTTCATTAATGACCTCAAAAAAGCTGCTAAAAACACTACAACAGTTCAATATACAGATGGTTCTACATTAGCCTGCATTGCTAAAACTATGGCAAAACTACAAGACCTCACACAAGAATTGTTCTCCTCTGTTGAGTCATGGCTAAGTAACTCACAACTCCTACTACCTCTCCCAAAAATAAATAATACTCTAATAATTTTTACTCCCAAGCAACTGTCTACACAAAACATATCTTTCATCTCAACCTCTGCCAACACCACCAGGATAGAACAGGTAATCCAGGTAAAACTACTAGGTGTTATCATAGATGAGCAGCTAAAATTAAACCTCCCTATATCATAAGCTGTAAAAAAGACCTGTAAGAAATTTAGACCCTTACACAGATCTAATGTATACCTCATTGACACAGGCAGAAAACAAAGAGTAGCTTTGCTACTGCCATTTCTGCTATATGCTGCACCCATATTTACTAACCTTTGAGTCACACTTTTAAACAAATTGGGGCAATGTTACAATAAAATGGCAAACTTTGCCACAAACCTGAACTTCAGAGGACACCACTGTCTGGTTCTCAAAGAACTAAACTGATTAAAACTGCCACATTACTTAACACATACCAAATTCACAACAGTACACAGGCTTCTAAATAAGCCAAAAACTGGCCATCCCTAAACAACATTATTCAACCATACTGCCATAACAGGGCTTTACATTCTGGAAATAAATCACTTCTCACTATCACCAAAGTGTGCAATAGCGCAGGAGGCTCCCTGTAATCAGTTAATATTGTCATAGCCTGGAACCACATCCCAGTAACATTGAAAGGAGGCTCCCTGTAATCAGTCAATATTGTCATAGCCTGGAACCACATCCCAGTAACATTGAAATCAATCAAAGAGCTAAGTTCTTTCAAAGACCAAGTCAAATCACATCAAATGGACTGATGACACTTAGAAGGTTGAGGTGGGTTCGGTCGAACCCACTTCAGTCGATGTCGGGAGGGTGAACGGCGACAATATCAAACCCAACATTGTTGAAATATGAATGTCGCCCCCATCTTGAACCATGTTAAAGCCTATACCGGGGTTTATGGCGATTCATATTTCTACAATGTCAGAATTCGACATTGTCAGTTACGTGAAAAGGGTTCGAAGATACCATCATTCGATGGTGTCAGGTTCGACTGTCCGATGGTAAACCCTAAAGGACTAATATCTCTGCTGCTGGAATCCCACAGACTAGCTCTGTAACTTCTATATTTTAGTACAGACTGGTCTCACCACTAGTCTAACTCTGTGCATATAGTCTGCAACTTACCCAATCTACTTCAAATCCCAAATGCTCTCCACTGTCAGTCTCTTCCGTTATCATTTTATTTCTTGCATAGCTCTTCCTAAACTCCACTTACTGCTCCCACCCACCCTACAACTCTAATAATACCACCTCTATTCTCACACACTCTTCCTACGTGCTTTATTTCTACCGTCACCCCAACTGCTACCTCTTTCACATCCAGTCCTTCTCACCTTCCCATCTGCCTACACTCCTGTTATTACCCTTCCTAATGTATATCATTAATGTGCTGCTCTCCAACTCAGTAATATACTTCCCAAGATTCTATCTACAGCCATCATCTCAACAACATGGCATGCTATACCTTTAATGCATAGAGTTTCCTTACTTCACTACCTATTTCCTTTCCACTGCCTTCTCTTCTGTCTTTTATTCAATCTCTCTTGAGCACTTTAAACTCTAAATGCTAACCACAAAAACAATGCCTCTAAGAAACCTGCCACCTCTCTCTCTCTCTTTTTTTAAACAGAAATGCATGATTTATCATCTGTATGTATCTTTTCTTCCCTGCTACACCACTAAATGGAAAATAATCCATGTAACAACTGATTTAGACTCATAAGGTCACCTTATATATAAGATATATGATGTTACATATATTATGATATACTTTGTAAATATATAATCACTGCTTAAATATTCTAGAAATTATTCATTTATGTACAATGTTTAAAATATCATTTATTCTGTAAATACCAGTATACTGTTTGTACACTGTCATTTTATGTTTAATCTTGATAATTTTTGTAAAAAAATCTTGAGTTCCTATTTTCTCTGGGTCTCCACTGAAAAGGGGTTTAGCTAAACCCAGTCTAATATTCCCGATAACAAATAGGCATAATAAATAAATAGATTTGCTGGTATGGTAGGAACTGATTAAGGTCTGATATGTTTTTACTCACTGCTGTCACAACCTAGAGTCAATATGTCTGTGCAGAATAACCCTGAGACAAATACTGTTGTTAACTGTTTTTTGTAAGTTAAGACTGTCTGCAGAAATCTATACTAGCCTTATAATTACATGCAGATGTATCACTCAGGCACATTTACTACCATTCCTGTAACCTTTGTATTCAGCAAAAACATTTCCCAGAGGAATGTGTGGGCTGTTTCAAAATATTGTACCTTAAGAGAATTTGGAAGACTGTGGTTAAGGCATGTTAGAGTTACTTCAACAGTCACTTCCTGAATGGTTTTGGAAATGCTTTAACCACTATACAGCTGTATTTATACAGATAGTCATATTTAGCTAGTTGGCATTATTGAGAATTTACCCTTGCAATCTGTCAGCCATGTGTTTGCAATGAAAGCAGACCCTGGACACATGTTTTCAGTCATCTTGAGGAAGCAAAACATGGAAACAGTATAATTTTGCAGCATAGGGTTATCTTTTGTATACTTCCCACCAGGTCCTGTCTCCAGTCTTAAGTTTGAAATTCCTCTTCATGCAGTGGTTTGCACAGATAAAATAATTATTTGGTATAAATACTGCATATTACGTATATGGCTAAATCTTTAACCTATGTTTTCTTAAGTGTAAGTGACTATGATTGCTTCTGCTTTGCTTGGAATGGGTGTCAAAACTTTTATTGACAGCAGTGGTGAGTAAAAATGCAACCTTTTCATTTTTCTAGTTAGTCACTAAAGCTTCAGTAACATTTACAAAGGCAAGGCAAAGTGCTCTCACAATAGAATCTCTATTTCTGCGTAACCTATTTCTATAACTACAAGCAAGGGTGAATAAGAAATTAGACTATCTGCCTTGTGAAATACAAAAAACATTACTCTGGTTAGAACAGGGCTCAATAGTAACAACAGAGACAGAATTAGAAACCGTTTTTCCATGTGGTTACATGGTTTCCCTAGAATGTTTATAAAACATGCCATTACAGCCACATTGAGCACATTAAAACTATTGTTTCAAGTCAACCTAACTACTGGGTACAAACAAAAACATAGATTATAATGGCAGATAAGAATTGCTTGGCCCAGGCTTACCCATTTCTTTTCCTTTTGGATAAGCTGTTAAGCTAAAGTTTGTTTTATTTTTCTTTGACTCAGCAGAAAAAGAATTTCTTTATTTTCTGCCTCAACAATTCCCAAACGTTCATTGTTTTTGAGGCTGCCAACTCTTCAGATAATTTGTTTCAGCCATGTTATCTACTATGCTCCTAACAACAGCATATAAATGAGATGCCTTTGTCCAACCCTATTACTAAACAATAGACATAACAAGAGTTTTATGCATGAAATATGAAATGATTATGCAGAAGAAAATGCTTTATGCAGAATGGAGCTATAAAAGTTAAAAAAAAATTAAATGTACACCCATATGGTTTCATAATGCATGGGTAGATCATTATCTTTTTGCAGCTGTTTCAACAGAGATGCTGGGTAAACACAGGCTGGAGTAAGTCTAAGCCAATCACAACCTTTGCTTATTCATACTCATAACACTCATCTTCTGAACATTAAAAGTTTTTGCAGTTGTTGTTGTCTTTCGGCTTTTCCCGGTTAGGGGTCGCCACAGTGGAACTCTGGTCCGCTAATGATTGGCAGTAGATTTTCACGAACGTCGAGGTTCCAGCTCAACGTTCAACCTTCAATGAAGGCACGCCCATTTGCACATGTCTTTTGAATGCCCAACCAACCACAGGGAGGAC
>NC_056741.1:1079700979-1079733479 GCF_019279795.1 Protopterus annectens
CCCTTGTACACCAAAACTCTTATACAGCATGACTGCACTTAGGAAAGAAGCATGTTAGGGATCACAGCTGCTATTATTATGCTATATGTGCTACAGGCTTTAAATCAGAGGGATCTGCTCTCAGTCCTTGGGCAAGAAGAAGAAGAGTGTCTAGACCTCATTTAACTTATCATGGACAGCATGAAGCAAAAATTACTGAGAGGTACAGAGGGGACAGGAAAACACTCGTGGAAATATGCAACCTTTGCTACTCCCACCTCAGGCCTCAGGGGAATCATGTAAAACCTATCCCAGTGGGAAAAGGGTATGTTTAGCATTACATATACTAGGTAGTAGTACTTTCCATAAACCCACATGGTATATGTTAGGGGTCTCAGAGGAATCAGCCTCAAAAGTTTTATATTAGTTTTTAAATGCAATGCTAATACATTTAAGGGATCACATCTGCTTCCCATGAACTCCAGATGAGAAAGCAAAAACCATGTAGGAATTCTGTGTAGTAGCACACTTCCCTGAAGGGTTGGGAGCCATAGATTGCACACACATAGAAATAAAAAACCCACCTGGGGAAAAGGAAAGGAGTTATATCAACAGAAAAACATGACACCCTGTAAACTGTCAGGATGTCTGTAATGCAGAAGGACTCAAATACAGTGTCTGTGCAGATAGCCCAAACCATTTCCATGACTTACACATATGTAACACTTGTGAGCTGTACACCAAGTTTGCTAAGGGTGACATTCTTCAAGGACTTCTAGTGGAGAATGTAGGTTATGCACTGGAGCCCTGGCTCATGACACCCATGAGAAACCCACACAACCCCATTGAGCAAGAATACAACAAGGCCCATGCACAGACTACGAATATTATAGAAGGTGTGTTTGGATTACTTATATCAAAACTCCAGTGTATAGAAACATCAGAAGGCGCACTGCAGTATGATCCAAGGAACTCTGCCAAAATATTTACAATCTGTGTCATATTACAGAATATAAGTCTTAGAAAACAGCTTCAAAAGAACAGCAAGGGGTAGCACAGTAGCTTCCAGAACCACAGGCAGGGCCAGCAGCAGGTACAGATGAGGAGTCTTAGGGGGAACCTCATGCTGTAGACATTGTTGGCACACAGAGGTGTGCACAGTATGCCCTGGATCTGACTAAGAGGCAAAGGATAATACACACAGTCAGCACATAGGTCAAAGCCTAAGATCCCACATATATACAAAAGACTGTAGCCGCAGCAACCACTAAAACTGAAAAAGGCACTTGGAGGCACCACATGAAAGGAGACACCACTTACGAAGTTATAAAGTTATAAAAACAATCTTTTATTAACACTTAATGAAATCTCCACATTTTTGTCCACTAAACAGCAGGACTTCATCAGATATAACATCATTACAAATTTTGTTCTTAAATACCATAATCCCATCACCAGAACAATTAATCCAATAAAACAATTAATTAATCCAGATTTTCTTAGAATGTCCAGATTTTTGCCTTATATTTTTAGCATATTCTTCATAAAATTTTGGTTTTCTGGCAACTCATTGGCAAATCACTGAGGACTGAAGTAAAAATAATGACAAACATCTGACTTTCAGACTTCATACCCTTTAGAAAATTCATGCTAATACAAAGCCTGTTATTCTATCAACTTTCCAAGAGCAATATTTAAAACTTGTCCCTATTCTTGGACCTTTGTACCCCCCATTATTTAAATGTTTGCACAGATTTCTTGTTCTAAGAGATTGAGAGGTATGATAATAACTGATTGCACTCATATGGAAATATGTATATGCCCCTAAGCAAAGTATTTGTCTGATGTGTACGCTTGTGTCATTAATATCTGCTATGTCAGATTTTTGCAATAGACAGTTATGTATTATAACCAATATTTTGCATCAAGTATTTCAATTGACCACTGTTGACAAAACATGGAACAGGTCAATTATACTCATTTGCAAAACTATATCAAGAAGCAAGACTGAAGCACCTAATTCTTCCACTGCTTTAATGACAATACTATCTGAAATACAATTAGATTCAACAATTATACAAGCAAACATTCACAACTGAGTTGGAAGAAGAAATTAAAAAGTGTTTCATCTGCAATACATATTGATAAATACAAGCTTGTGAATAAGCAAGCATTAGCTATCCACTGTGTGCATGAGACATATATGAGTCACAAAGACACATGCAGATAGCAGGGCACAGTCATCATCATTTGCACTGCACAGCTTGGGAATGGTTGGAGGATAAGCATGACACCAAAGAAGTGAATGTGTGCAAATAAGAAACAGGGCCAGTAACAGTAGATGTATAGCACTCAACAGTACGGTTTTGATATCATGCATATGTGTGTGTGAGATGGTATGGACAAGTGATTTTTTTTATTCAACATTTGTGTCTGCATGAACACAATCAAGCACTATGCTTGCACTATGCTCTGGCACCTTGGAAAGGTGTGAGCCATGCATGGTAGAGTAATCAGTTCAGTTTCATTGCAACTGACCACTAGACCCACCTCTGCCAGGAGATGCACTGTCACTTCCATAGCTTTATTTAGAAGTTGTGGTGCTATCTGAACATGAGTGATGTCTGCTGGATGAGCTGTCTTCATGACTATGTCCAGGACCAGGACCCCATGGCCTATCATGCCTAGGTGTGGACACCATGATCACTGATGGAGCATTGGATGTAGTGTCACTACTTGAGCAGCATCTTGCAGTGCCACATCTGCTAACACCAGAAGATGCAGCTGGTCTCTGGCCATGTGGATGCCCTCCATCCCCCAACACACATTCCATCACAGACAGTGCCCAGTTCAGTGTGTCATTCATCCTGTCCAAGGACTCACCCACATGGTTCAGGGAGTTATACACATCAGAATGCATAATGTTTAGTATTCACACTATCTTTTTTGGGCCCTGTTGGAACATGTCTGTGCCTTCACTATTACCCTGCACATATGTCTAGTGGCACCTAATGGCACACCAGCATCAGCAGGACAGTCGACAGTAGGCATCCTCTGAGTACCCCAACAAACTCTCCTGTGTGACATCATGCCCTCACAATGGCTATGAATGTAAGTATCAGCTCTGCAACCAGAGGAACCACATGACCTTGATCAACTGTGTCACGCTCAGTCTGTCCTATATCAGAAATCTGCATGTCATGGATATGCATAGACATAGGCATACTGACTGTGTCCGAAATATGGACAGGGGATGTGAGAGCCTTAACATGAGTGTCATACTAACACTCTACATCCCCAGACTGTACCTGTTCATCACCACCATCATCAACAGAGGCGGCCAATACTCTGGCATCAAGTGGTAGGAGATTCACAGTGCCATTCTTGGGATGAACTATGATAAGAAGTAATAAACACAACAAACAGAGAAATAGAAAATAAAATTGCTTACATATTTTCCTTATAAGAAAGGTATGTTACACTAATGCTATAACAACACAAATGTTAATTTTATATAGATATGAATCTACTTCATATACAGTAATAACAATAACCAAATATATGCTTACCATTTGCAAGTGTGCTGGTAGCCTACAATCCAGATGTCTCTATATATAACGAAGGGAATGGAAGGGACACTGATAAGGACCACAATGCAAATCAAACAACAAAAAGTCAGCAATCTACTTTACATGTGCAGATTAAAAATGTTCTCATATAAAAATGTAGTGAACAGTTGGATTCCCATCCCAACATCCTCATCTGTGTCGCTATGACTGTGCTGTCTGACTCACAGTTTTCACTCGCTCTATATATGTCAGACATCTATGATACATGCATATAAAGGTATAACAACGACACTTGCACTTTGCATAACTGAATGGTCTGCTTGTGACACTCTGGGTCTGTCATCCACATCAGCATCAACATCAAGGATTCTGTGGGGTCCCTCTGCTGAGATATCTGGATCACGGACAGTGGGAAAGAACTCCTCTGTTTAAGCTAGATGTGGTTCAGCAGATGGACTACTTCCTATAGCCTCCTGTTCACAGGTAATTGCAGATGTCTTATGGCAGGCAGAGGCTGTCATCAATTGCCCAGTGTTGTACCTGGGATTAAGTTCTCCCATGCCCTCTGACAGCACTGATGTCATTGATTACCTGCTGCTATATACTGTTTGTGGCAAATTGGACTCCTTTACCTCTCCCTAACAGTAAAGCTTCATGGTGATATAAGGCCTGGCTAATGAGTCATTTTTTGCATCAATGTAATGTGGCTTGTGAGGTACATACTTCTTTTTTGGTGTCATATCCCTGTATGAGATATCATATCCCTTTAGGAGTTGAAACAGAAACCAGACACATAATTACTTATATAATACACAGACAAGATGGCTGTAAACTCAACTATGTATGAATGCATGCATCCATCATGCACATAACAATTTAAAACTTAATTGTCCCTATGACTACATACAAGTTAAGACAGCCTCCCCCCAAAAAAATCTAAATAATATATTAGCAACAATCTATAACAGTTCTGCAATGCAGATAACATGGGTTTAACTGTGTAATACATCACAACAGTAACAGTAATACTGTTGCACTAAAACTATAATGTAAGAAATAGCAATAAAGTAGTGGAAAAAGCAGCTAATTCCCCAAAAGATTTGTTTATCAGTATTGAGCTCTCTGGATCCACTCAGTCTCCCCCGTATGATACAAGGGCATTAGTTACACAATTACCTTTATGTAGTGCACAACCAGATCTGTGAGCACTGTGAGTATGCAAATGAGGGGTTAAATTATTAGCATTCATGAATACCACAATCTGCACTAAGTGTAGGGGATGTAAACATATTAGAAGGAGCTATACGATTACATGCACATGCCCATAGCACTGCAAGGACAAGCATTGAGAAGTGTTGCCGGCTAATGGCTTGCCAGTGTCTATGATTACTCTGACTGCAGGAACAATCTGGGTTTCACAGTATCCCCTCTTTGATGTACACTTATTGAGGATATGTCAAAAAGAAGAGACTTACCAAAAAGTCGGAAAGTACAGTGACTAAGGAGATCCACATTCCTAACATTCAAATGCTAGCTTTAATGACCTCAGTTAGTGCCCCTTAATAAGAAATGTTATTCATATTCAAGGGAGTACTTCAAGCATTGCTACAGATAACATATGCAATGAAACCAAGATAGAGTTGTTATTAAGAATAGATAGATATGGAAATGAGGCACCAGAAAGAAAGAAAGAAAGAAAGAAGTACATCTGCAGTATTTGTTAAATATCATGTGAGTACATGGGTATCATAACTACTGGGAGTATCACAATAATCCTGTAATCTTGACATTTACTGTCAAATGAGAACGGATAGCTTTCATAAATTGTTACCGATGTACTTTCAATGTGAATTGATACAGCGTCACATTATCAATACATCTAAGCACTTTTCCTTGTTGCAAATATATGTCTTTGTCAAATACTCTTCAATGAGTGTTCTTAGTACCCTTGTTCATAGGTGAGTACTAGTTTAACTGCCCTGATAAGTCATTTTAGGCCAAGCCAACAACCCAAGGTCAGAATCAAACCCTTCACCTTGCGTCTGTGAAGTAAAGACATAAGTCTTTATGCCAAACCCACCCTGATTGCCTGTAGACTGACAGATAAATGAACACAAACACACGCACACACACACCCAAGTTGACTGCTGTGAGATTAGAACCATTATTTATCTAGTTACACAAGCTACAGACACAGCACATAATGCTAGCACCACTGCACTATGAGTTAGCATCTATTCAGGTTCCTGTTGCAGGATTTCAAAGTTTATTAACCATTGAAAATATACATTTAAATTACTTTATTTCTTTTTTTCATTTCTCTATTTCCTTTATAAGTTGCATGCCACTTGGCAATGTACTCAGTTGACTGCCCAATGTAAAAACTGATGAATTTTATTTGAACTAACATCAATATCACAGTTAAAACTGGCATTATTGCATTTTCCTCAGCAGTCTGGATAGTACTGAGTGAAGAAATTCCAATTGTCACATTCCTATCTCTTTGGCATAATGTCTAAATGTATTCAGCTTAGAAAAACAGTACAGGTAATGCAGGGTTTGAAACCTGTTCATAGATCATTTTACTTATACGGGTCATACTAAATCTTTACACTCATTTTGATATATGAATGTGCTGATGTTTGAAACTCAAGTATGGCCAGTAATGACTAGATGTGATAAATAAATAATTTGAAATTATGTCAATATTAATTGTGTGTGCTGAGTGAAACATGAACGCATTTCTTTGTTCTCTGTGTCCTTCTGTATTCCTATGGCATTAGCTAAAGTCCTGATGTTGTGAGACAAACATGATAGTACTGATGTGGCAAGGAGATGTGAGAAGGCAGAATGTGTCAGTGGAATGCAGTAGTAGGTCTGCTCATTGCTAGATATACACTGTGATTCATTTTATGTTTCTTCAAGTAGTTATTCCAAAAAGGTTGTTTGAATGCTTCTGATAAATAATGCCTTCTGCATTTGAACACCACTTGGCAGCACAAAATGAACTTTCATGTCTTAAGTAAAAAAAATAAAAATTTTAGTTTAGGCTAACTTATATAGTGCAAATCAGTCTGGAGTCATTGCACATTCATCAGCACTCCGGAGAGGACTCAGTGAAGAAAAAACACCTGCCAGGTAACTTTTAATTTGGTGTAAGGTGCAAGTACAATGAGCTTAGAAAAAAGGGACAGCTGATGTATGGTTCAAATCCACTTAAATGATAATTTTACAGAGGATGGCCTGAATACATATTTACTCACATTTTGTGATACCATTGTATTGTTTTTAAAACTGAATACTATCAGTATTGTTAACATGTCAGCTGTTATGTGTCCACTTCCAAATTATTTGTCATTAGCTAGTCCAATAATGTGTTCCACAAAGTAAATGTTTGATGCTGCAATGAGATGCGAGAAGGATGAATGTGGCACTTTAATGCACTTCTTGCTCTGATCATTGCTACATATACCCATTGAGTGCTTCTCTATTATATATTTTCTTATAATGCCTTTTCCATTTGCTCACTACTCAGAAGCATGCAAAAATGTTTCACTGCTTCAGGAAAAAAGTGAAAAAATTTAATTTAGGTTGCCTTATGTAGAGCAAATATCCCTTGTGTCCTGTCATTGTGCCGCACTCCACACCATGGATAGTACTTACTGCAGAGAATGCATCGGACAGATGTCCAGCTCTGTGACACAAGGTAAAAAATGAAGTGAACTGAGTGAATTAAGAAACAGGAGGTTTTGCTCTAATCCTGTGTCAATATCACATTGCACTTATTCTCTATGTATAAATATATAGTTTTTATTTATTTTTTTAATCTGCATTTGCTCTCTGCTTGGTAGCATGCAAACACAGTTCCCTACCTAAGGAAAAAGGTGAAACATTTAGTTTGGGCTGTCTTATGTAGAGCAAATATGCCTGGCATCATTGCACGGCTCTTCACTCCATGGATAGTATTTAATGCAGAAAATGCACCTGACAGATGTCCAGTTCTCTGGCACAAGATGTAACTGAAGTGAATTCAGAGAAATAAGGTTCACAATGCATTGTTCTTATCCTGTTTAAAGATCACATTGCAATTATTTACAAAATGTATTTTTTGTCATTTTAATTTGCATTTGTTCTCCACTTGGCAGCACTCAAACACAGTTCCCTATGTAAGGAAAAAAGTGAACAATTTAGATTAGTCTGCCATTTGTAGAACTAACACACTTGGTACTGAGTAAAGAAATTCTGTCTATCACATACCTTTCTCTTTGCCTCAAGGTGTAAGTGCAGTTAGTTTAGATAAAGAATACAGCTAATTAATGGTTTGAATCCAGCTAAAAATTTTACAAAGGGTGCAAGAATTTATTTATTTATTTATTTATTTATTTTATTTATTTATCATTTGTTGACCGGGAAAGTCCGACTAGGTTCCACAGAGCCTGTTTTCAGCGGAGGCCCGGGGAGAAATGCTTCAGATGCATGTTTTCGCACAACATTTTGCTTAGGACTGTAACACTAAAGAAAAATGATAATGTTAAATATGTTTCTTAGAAGCAATGTATCAGTAATACTTGCATAAGTAAACTTTCCTGTTTAGCATTTATCATTAATGTTCCGCATATAATCTCAAGCTACTGTGTGTCCAGTTCTAAACATGACAATATGAATTTAATATAACATTCACTTGCATATATATGGTGGGCACAACACCTTTGTTATAAACATCATGACTCATCACATATCCAAACAATGTGTTTAGGACAGTTATGTTTTATGAAGTATGTATGTAACATACCCTGACCTGTATTACTCAACGCATTCAACTGCATCCATCTGAAATATAGTAACTAACAAAAATACTGACTTTCACATAGGAATGTATTCTCAGTACTAATTACAGTCACACACATACAGGCCTCTCTGATGTGTATCTCATTTCCCAAATTAGTAAATGTCTAACTCCCAAGCTTGAAAATGAGTTCTTCTGTGGCAATGTCAATTAATAAACTTAGTTTTGATATTTGCTTGTTTTATCCAATAGGTTCAATTCCCAGCTGGTACTACAATATTTGTGTGAGCCCCAACATCACAATATTTCACAATTCAACCTGTTTTTCCTTCCAAGCTGAAAGTATTGTAAGCCATACCATTTAGGTTCCATTGCTGAACACTGGAACATATGGCAATGGGTTGAGCATTACACATGTCAAAGGTCAATGCCATGTTACACACCTTTAATACTATGTGCTGTAAGTAGTGCTAATGTGTCTGCCAATGAGTCCATCTGCTTTAAGTTTTACACAAATGCAGCTGGCAAAGCTGTGCTTCATAGTGAACAATCAGTTGCCAGTGAGATCTGAACTGAGTGCTAATTTAGACAGATTTTGTTAGCTTGGCTTTTGCAGACATTGCAGACATGACTGGTGAGGGAGAGAATTATGTAAAATTTAGAACACAAAGATGGGGTGTTGAGGAGTCCAGGATATTTGTAGCATTCCTCATGAAGCACTACAGCCATAGGCTGTTTCAGGGTGATTATACTAGGTTTCTTTATAAGGCTTAAAATAGCATAGCCAAGTCTGTCCCCAGTGCAATTGACATTACACTCACTGTGGAACAATGTCAACATCACTATAGTGACCTTAAGAAGTGCAAGAAAGTCCTCCTAAGCTGATGGAAGGCTGTGTTTAGGACTGTGAACATCCCTCAATTGTGTAAGTATACTGAACCATAACCAGCCAAGCAAGTATTCATTCTGCTCATATATATATATATATATATATATATATATATATATATATATATTTTTTTTATATTTGTTTGGTATTGTACATTAGCAGAGGAAATAGTTGCAAACCATGCGGTACACCAGCAGAGATTAATTCTTCTTTGAGAGGCAAGGGGTAAGTATGACTCAGGTCCAAATGCATGCCAGAAGTTTCTTTTCATTCCCTCAATCACTAGCATCTTGAACAGGCAAGACAAAACCTTCATCCCAAGCAGGCATGCCTTCTCCAGTAACTCTTGCTGCTTGCATTAAGCAATGAGAGCACTAGATTAAATGCATGTGTTGGTTCAATACTTGGAAGCAGCAGTTACTATTTATTACTGAATAATTATTTATAAAATATTAACAGCAACAGTATGTTCTGGACAATTCAGTTATGCTAATTGTAATTATTACAGTTGAATGCATATATCCTAACCATCAAAAGAAATTAAAGGTTGCTCGTTGTTATATCATAGCAGTGAGATTTGTTTATTTTATGACACATTAATACCTTTTAATCATATATCAACATGGCAAAGTTGTGCAGTAGTAAATTATCATAATTATATGTTGCCAAATAAAGTGTATTGAAAAATATAGTGATGTGACATGCCACATATCTAATTACCTCTTTCTTTGTCACCCCAACCCAATCTCTCTTTTTTTTTCCAGGTGTTTATAATTTAATATTCTGCTGTAAGTACAGCTTCCTACTGAAAAATAAAGACCAACAGCACAGACAGGTAGATTGACCACTGCAGCTCTACAAACTAGACCTCCACAGATGGCAGCACAGACACCCAACATTTCACAACCTGCCAGCTGTGCCTCCGCAACCTCTGCCTTACCTGCTCCAACTGCATCAGGTAACTGTGTCCTAGCTTCTGGTGCAGTGGTGTCCTCTGGCAACAATAACAGTGGAGGTAATGATTTTGTCACCCTTCAGGAGCTGACAGGGCTGCTGTAGGATTTCATGTAGAGGGGCCTCAGTGAATGTATCAGCAGGGTTGAAATGGTCCTGAGTGGGATTGTTAAGACAGTACCA
This sequence comes from Protopterus annectens, assembly GCF_019279795.1. Taxonomy (NCBI): domain Eukaryota; kingdom Metazoa; phylum Chordata; order Ceratodontiformes; family Protopteridae; genus Protopterus; species Protopterus annectens. The sequence goes on from NC_056741.1 coordinate 1,079,711,340, forward strand.
CATCGAGTACTGCTCAGAGAGCTACTGCTGGAGACATGATGATAGTCCAGAGGGCGAGGAATAGATTCTTCCTCTTCTCAAGCCAAATGTGATGGTGTCTCTGATGTCCCCTAACTATTCCCCAGTCATGGTGTCCCTCAACTGTTTATGTCCATCACTATTCCTGTCTGTCTTGGATGTCTGCATATACTTTCTAAACTACCCTATCTATCTGACTCTTTCATTCCTAGCACCTTTTAAAAATGGGCACCAGTCCCACAAAAAAATATGCCCCATACATAGCTCTCCCCTTTGCCTATGTGTCATCATGACACACTTGATTTGGTCCAATTGGCCATAAAACCTTACCTATCACTAGTATGATGAATCTCCAAAGTCATGACAGCGTGTATACAATTGTACATTTATGTTCTGAAGAAGTGGATAGCTATGGTGCTCTTCCAAGACCCTCCTGAAAATGTTTATATTCTTTCCTCTGTGTCCTACACTTTGCGTGCCAGTCTATTTTCAACATGGTTCAATCCACCCCTTTATCACACATTTAATCTGGTAAAAAATAGATTCACACACAACTCTCATGGCCAGAAATGGTCCATGGATAAACTTCACTTTGTGCCCTTGATATTTTTGCAAAGGTTCCATAGCAAAGCAATGCTGAGTAACAATGAACACTGTTTAACTTCTTATTTCAAAAGCTGAACATTTTAATTTTATCTGCAGTGGTCTGGTCACTTTCTCACAAATTTTCTTAAACCTGCTGAGCTGTGAGAATACAGAGTTAAGGTAGTACTGTGAAACAGTTAATGTAACAGTTCTTAGGCTTATGGATGTAATGAATTAGGAGCTCCTATGTCATTTGCAGACTAATGTTTTTGCATAGACTCATGGTTTTGATTACAGCTTCAGGTCAATGTTTTAAATCAGGATACTTCATTTTACTTTCACATATTTGACTGCAAACATCTGTATTTTCTCAATATACAATATTTCATTAACATACCATTTGAATAGTGCAGCAAGACATGTTTCGCCAAAACATTGCAGCAGCCACAGGGAATGTTATTAAAACAATCTTATCCTACTTGTGTCTTCATGTTTGCAGCACTCTCCTATCACTTATTTCTCCCTATAATGAGCAGTTTATTGTACAGAGCATGACAGATTAATGATGATTTAATAAGTAGCACACAATATAGATGTTCCTGCCTGTCCTCAAAACATATTGTTGCTATTCATCTCTTTTTCTCTGTTCACCCCTTCTGCTTCAGTAAGTTGTCACTGTGCTAGAATTTTGTTATTTAAATGTGCAGTAATAATCTCTTTGTGGTATTACTACTTTCAAGGGTTCTAATCCAGACATTACCTAAGTGTTACTGACTGTTTTTGCACTATTCATTGTCTACATGTTGACTAAATATTGTTATAATCTATAATTATCCTTCTTCTGTCATAAGCTACTTTGTTCCTGCCTCTATGACATCCTGTTGATGTATCTTCTCCCTTCTGTATCATTACTCTTCTACCTCTGCATTTGCTCAATGTCTGGTGCTGGCCAACAAATGCAAATAAGGCTAAATACAAGTGCACACCTTATGGCAATGATTTGTGGTTTGATTGACTTCTGCTGAATTACTCTGTTGTGCTTCATGTCACTGTGCTTAGTTATGTTTATTCGGTTTAATGTAGTTTTCAACAAGCTGAAGAGCTGGATGTATAGATTTCAGTGGTCAATAGGGCAATGAAAAAGAATATATACATTCATTTTTGATGACATCTGCTATCAAATGTGAGCTCTCAGAAGTATGACTTTCTATGTGGTGTGCCTAGATAATACTCGGGTATAAAAGTTTTTCTTGCATTGCTCAGAATTTTCCAATCCAGATGGATGAAAAATGTTTCAGGATGTTTTGTCTGACATCTGTGGCTGTACATGTTGGCTACAACTTTCCTTAGCACATCATTATCCTGCTGCTATATTAATGTATCTGTTCCTTATTTTAAAGCCCTTTACTGATCTTTGTGATAAAGTCAGCACAGAGTTACACTGAGTACTATTAATTCCCATTCTGAGTTCAACACTTCAAGATATGATTTAGCATGCTCTAATACTTTTCTATCAGGACCCGATTGAACCTGTCAGCACTGCACTCAGACAGTAACATAAAAAATAAAATCACATTATTGTTGTAGGATGCACAATGTCTGCATATCTGTATTAATTTTGTCAACAGGTTATCTTGATTTCAGAATGATATTGACTCAATTAATTCAGTTGTTTAATGTATACCTGCTGTACAGTGATTGGACTTGTAACTGTGTTACAAGTTTGGTTAACCTGTTCTCCCATACTCCATCACTGTTATTCTGCAGTATACTGTCCTCTGTATGATGTGCATGTTTGTCTTGTCAATGCACATAATGCAAATATGAGATAATACAAGTATGCAATCATCCAGACATGAAGTAGCAGGACATTTTGATTGATAATCCACTGGTTTACAACAGTGAATATCTATGGCATTCCATGATGTAAAGCATGCCAATATCCCTTACAGTACTGATGACATGAAGGACAGCATCTAGACTTTAGCTGAGAAGTATGTAATTACATGTGACAATCAGAGTGATGTTACATTGTCATGTGCAGACATATATATTTTTTGCACAACCTGTGGTGCACAGTGCCATCTGTTCCACACAGTGGATTTTCAAAAAATACAAATGTGCTATTTCACATTGCTAAAGTCAGTCTTCTCCTGTGGCACTTGTCACACATGCAGTGCTCTCTGATTATGCAATTAGGTAGGTAGGAGAGTCAATGCTCAGCCTTGGAAACGTATGTGAGTGTGTGCAATGCTTGGCGCTTTATCCACTTCCCCTGAGAAAAATGCATTTACTGTAACTCAGCTTCCCCATCCAAGTTTTTACTGAAACATCCTCTGTGAAACAACACTAATGAGGTTATCATGACAAAGGTGCACTCTCTCCCTTTAATAATCTAGTACTTGCAACTATATGGTGCTCTCTCGATTGTATAACTAGATATGTATTGGGTTCAATGCTTAGCATGGGAAAATTAGGAGCATGTGCAACACTCAGGATTCTTTCCACTTCCACTGAGAAAAATACATTTAACTCTTCACACAGCTCCCTTATCCCACTTTTTACTGATATACACTGACGTGCTTATTCTGACAAAAGTGCTCTCTCTCCCCTTATAATCATACTTCTGTGGTACATGCAACTAATACAGTGCTTCCTTGAGTGTGTAGTTAAATAGGTAGAAGGTTCAATGCTCAACATGATAAGCTGTGTGTGTGTAGTAACTTTGTGGTGTATCCACTTCCCGGAAGGGAATGCATTTAAATTTGAACACAGCTCTGTTATCACACTTTTTTTTTTCAAAAACATCCTCTCAGCAGCATAGTGATGTGGTCATCATAACAAAAGTGCACGGTCTTCCTTTAAGAGTCAGACTTCTTCCATGGTTCTTGATTTCTTACACTATTCTCTAGAATGTGTAAATTGAAGGTTTAATGCTCAACATGAAAAGTGTGTGTGTGTGTGTGTGTGTGTGTGTGTGTGTGTGTGTGTGTGTGTGTGTGTGTGTGTGTGCGTGTGTGTGCATGTGTGTGTTATGCTTTATGCTGTATCCACTTCCCTGATGTAAATGCATTTACATTTGCACACAACTCTTTTTTATCACACTTTTTTCAGAAACATTCTCTGTCTTGAATACAGTGTTGATGTCATCCTGACAAAAATGCACTGTCTTCCCTTAAGAGTCAGACTTTTCCTGTGGTGCTTGCGATTCTTACATTATTCTTCAGAAGGTGTAAATTGATAGGTAGGAGGTTTTACTGCATCAGTGAATAACTTCTATAAGTGTACGTATGGCTGTAAATGAATTCAGGATTTTTTTACACACGTTCACAGTGGCAACTATTAAAACCCCAGATTCCTGTAAAGCTGTAAAAGTCATTTTACCACTCACATTTCCTTGGCAATACACTGCTGATGTCACCCCTTCATAGATTCTATACACCTCACTTGTATTCAGTATTCTTCTGTGGTGTGGTCTGCTGATATGCTGTATAGATTGTGTAACTAGATAGGTAGGTACTTTGACTCCTTCCTTGCTTAAATAATTTGACTGTGATTACTGTCATATAATGTTTGCCACCCCATGACCACCTTTATTTCCACTTCCACTTATGCGATGGATTTACAGAGCACAGTGTCACACCAGTAAATCCTATCATCCCCAGGGAAAATAACTTCTGGGCCACCCACTGATTAAATAATGCTGTCATCAAACAGATGCCATATGCTGCCCAGTTAAAGAAACTCCAGCTCTACTCAGTGGCATACCGCCTGTTCAGAGGCGATCTGTGCCTGACATATAAAGCCATGTCCAACCCGGAATTAATGGGCATGCTGCACCTCAGAAAATCCAAATACCATCGAGCTACGTGCTCGAGAGACTTGAACCTCAGCACTGAAATAAATAGGACATGCTGGAGGAACAGATTCATAACCCAGAGGCTCCCTTCACTCTGGAATAAAATCTCAGTCCATGTTAGGCAGAGTCCCTCATTGACTATCTTCAAGAGGAATCTTGATGAGTGGATGGGAGATCATAGGTTTACCCCGGGTATCACTTCTGTGTCACTGTTAGACAGAGGAACAGTATACTAACCTCGAAAAAGGGCATAGCAAAATAAATTTAAAATGGGTGGCGAAAGCCAAACACCTTCTGGCTAGGCTTATAAATGCCCTAGGGCAGATAGCCTAGTATGAACCTATGAACCTATGAACCTATGAACTACAGTTGGAATGCAAATTCTCCTTTGTTGCATGACTTCAGTACTGTGCTTTGTATATTGTATAACAACATATGTAGTTTATTTGAGACCAGCTGTGAGTGTATATTTCACCCTCGTGTTGTGTATACTACTTTTTAAATACATATATGATGTGTAGCTGAACAGTAATATTGTACATTTCAGCCACTTTTTAGCATAAACATCCAGCTTATAAATAGTGGTGATATCATCCATTTAACTATGTACTGTTCCAGTTGTACAAAAACATTTCATGTGGCACTTGTGATTCAGGCACTAATGTGTAGCTTGTGATCTTAGATAGTTCAAATGGAGCCATTACTACTCAGACTACATTGTGACAGTCTTATTGTGACTGTACATGTTGCTAATGCTGTTGTCAAACACATCTGTTGTGTACAAATATAGATGTTTGTTCCCTTTAGAAAAAGGTCTGGCAGTTTCTTGCACAGCAATGATTTTATCCAGAATAATAATAGCATGTAATTATATTTTCTTTACATAACATATGTAGGAAGCATTGCCCCCTGGCAGAAGGAACTGAGACAACATTCTGTATATTGTTGCCTTAGTACAATTAAAGACACACATATCCCTTGCAGTAATAACACAAAGTAATGCCTTGATATACCGACATATCTCATAAATGTAGTGACACTTCTACTACAGCACACTCATCCTGCACAATATCATGTATTTTATGCTGTCAAATGCTCATGTGTTCAACATCCACATTGACTGCCTATTAGCATTGCTGGGCCTTATACTGTAATGCATGAATGGCATCCACCACAGTTATAATGTGTCCATTTACAGTGTAAGATGTATCCACCATCCCTTTTATCTTAAAGGGGTTGTTTCCAAAACATACATCTGATGTAATAAGCATAGATGAAGTGTCACAGTTGTCCCAAGACTTCCACTGTGGTGCTTATGGTTCATCTACATGCCATTAGTTGGTAGAGTCACATAGCTTGCTGTTCAATTCCTGAAAGGGCAGCATTTATGAATGTTCTGGTGTAACATAAACACCATCATATCTAGTCATTCTTATTCATGTTTCTGTTGGGCAATGATATAGCATTGCAGGTTGGGGTTGCATTTCAGTGAAATGGTTATTTGGGCATGTTGTGATGTGGGTGCTTCTGTGGCATGTGCACTGAGTGCTGGTTTGATTAGCATATCTACACAGATAGACTGTGGTTTAATTCCGGGACAGTGTGTGAACTACATAATGGGAACAGCTTCTATGTCTAAGAATCATTGACATTTTTACTACTCAGTGTTGTGTGGACAGTAACATGTATATCTCCTTTCCAGCTTTCTGACCAAATCTAATCATTTATATTATATTCATAGCACCTTCCTTAATGCACACATTCAGTTCAGTTTTTTGTAACAGCCTCCATTGCTATCTGATGTGACACATACAGTCAATACAGAGATCTGCAAAGAGCCTTTACTAATAAAAAGAGGTTTGAATCTGGAAACATTTTTCTGTCAGACAGCAGTGACTTACTCACTGACAATAGCTATGGCGCAGTCATAGGACCACATTGTTTAGGCTTTGTTCTACAAGGTGAGGCATCCATACCCCTTATGGTAGGAAAGTGCTTTAAACTCTTTAAGGGTTTTATTGTTATGTTTCTGTTTATTTTGGGGGAGTGTTGGATATTTAGTGTTGTTTTATTTTTTCATTATTTTGGGTTTTCAGTATTGTGTATTTTCATGTTTGTGTCCGTTAGGTATTCTGGTTTCAAAATATAAAATTCAATATTTCAGTATTTCTAGATTCAGAAGTGGACCTATATATATTTATATTATAAACATTTGGTTTAAAATATTTTCTACTTGTTTTTGAATTAAGTGTATGAAGTGCATATATACAGGTCACACTTGAAATGAATCGCTCTTAATGTAACAAAGTTATGGCAGAGAAAAAGTGCCCTTGTGATGTCTTATTATTAACATGGAGCTATATATGGTAACAGAGATTAGAGTTTAGATAATGACATTCTTTAAATATGTGTGAAATTCCAAAGGCTTTATTTTCATCAGTGACATAATTACCCACGAGACTCATAATCACAATGTAATGCATCTGTAGAACTTTTTCTGCTGTTAACTTTCATTTTTTTTCTATAGTCCATTTATACACATTGCATCTAATGTCTAATGCATCTGAATATTGGCTGCCATTTCCATATTTGTCATGGCACATGGTAAGGTAGACCTGGCTCTGATGGAACTGCAGGGCTCATCAGATGAACATCCTTATAATTATTTTGCATTTTGGCGGTACTAAACAGTTCAGCCCAGCATACTACTGAACATACCCTGTCTTGCCTTATAAACAACATCCATTATGAGAGATAATTATGGAAAGTGTAAAATGAAGACTAAAAGCACGCCTTAGATAAACTTTTATATCCTATTATCTAACTCTTTGGTAGAACACTGCTCATGACCCTGACAATTAGAATTGACAGATCTATGGTTTGGAAAACTATTCTGAACTGGATTCTTATCTAATGTCCAGGTAGCCACCTCAGCACCAGTTATAATATCAAAGCAGATCTTGCACTGCCCCTGAGTCTTGCAACACTCTTACTAAGCATGCAAAAAACTTCAGTCCTTAAAATACATTAAAGAAGAGCTGCACCAGCAGACTGAAAAAAAGACATGTTTATTTCATCATGTCTTGATGTTTCCTATATTTTAATACCACTTTTGGACTCTATATACTTTTTTATTTTATATATGTAATTCCAGAGTTTGCCCACATGGGGTACTGCATCTTGATTTTTTAGTGTACCTCATACCTCTCAACCTGGAAACATCAAAAATCTGGATAAGGCCCATGAAAAATAGGTACAAATCTGTACGCTGATTAGCATAAAATGTGCATACATAATTATGCAACCCCACCCACTCCAGTGGAATTGTGGGATACCAACTTTCAAATGCAAACTGAAGAACAGACAAACAAAATATGGCACCAGAGTCCCCCTGCAGCCATTCCAATGTCCCATTACCTGGCTATTTCACCCCATTTACCATAAATACTAATGTGTGCATACTGCTTTACTTCTACAATGATTATTTGGATTTTATTTTTACATTTTACAGCCCAATGCACAAACACCAATAGACATCTGCTAAACAAAGCAACACTGTCTCACAGTGAAAATAGATTTGGCATTAAAACTTCTCTGCCCTTGAAACTCACATTCATTGAAACAGCATTGAAACCCACACACCACATCCAAAGAAAATGCATCTTGCCAGTGGTGGATAAAGATTACCTTTGGGCTGTTTTCAGATCATTGGCTCCTTGCACACAAAACAAGAAGCATACATGTGTTCTTTGATACACCTTCCTGACTTTATTAAATTATATTCCTTGTATAATACAGCACACTTGTTAGACAGAGCACATTTTACATTTATTGTTTGAACATTTTTCCAGTAGGCTGTAGGCAATGAAACAAAATGCGTGAACCAATAATGAAAAAACTGCCCAATTCAGAACATTTCCATCATAAAAGTCTACTTCCACACCCACACTATAAATAGAATGACAGTAGTATAAGCCATAGGCATCTTGCACAGCTTCTAGCACTTATTTTCAATTTCAGTTTTTTTTTTGGCGGGGGGAACAAAAGGCCAAAAACCAGGGACACATGTTAAACATTGCTTGTATAATTTTAGAAAGCTGCTAGAATAAAATGTTGTGTTACGACCACGCATTTCACTGACAAGTCTTGAACCCAGAACCCTGTGCACTACAGTCAGAACAACATACCACTATGCCAAATCATCAGTTTCCTGAAAGTTAGGAGACTGAAACTTAAATGGCTATCATTTAGTGAATTCAGTTCTCACTTCTCACCATAGCTCTCAACCTCTTAGCACAAAAAACCTGGACAAAGCCAATAATGGGGGAATACCACCCCAAAATATGGACACATTTCAAATACTGATCTTATAAACTTAGAAAATTGCTAGAATAAAAGGTTTTTGTATTACCATTTATTTTCTGAAGAATATGAAGTCTGAAATTCAAATGCCTCTCATTAGTTAATGAATTCAGTCCTATAGTGATTGGCCACAAAAATCCTGAAAACCACAGATTTTATGAGGAACGGATAAAAAATGAGGCCCAAATTTACAAGTGGTGGTGGCTAGGGACTTTAGACTCTTTTTACCCTGTACCCAAGGTACAAGTTTGAGCTTGAGTACCTCTAGCCACCAGGTGTATTAAAATGGGGGCATTCACACATACACACAGACACTCACTCATTTTGCATCAAACATATACCCCTACCCCCTTTTTGAACAGTACCTCACTTTTACATTTTCAATTTATTAATTCAGCACCTCATAGCGCAAAACAACAAGAACTGTAGGATGCAGGAAATGGAAATCTGTACCTGGTCCAAATCTATTCATCTCCTCTAAACATGGCACTCAGATTAACAAGTGATTTCATTATTGACCTTGCATCTCAAAATTAAAACAAATGGGGAGGCAAGGGGTTATTGCCTGGTCTGTCTACCACCCTACACAATGCATTCCATCAACAAGCAAGGCAAATTAAATAAATAAATATGCAAAGTTGGATGGACTTTGTGCTGCAGTAGTCCTTTGTGGATCAGTTCAATACCAGTCAGATAAACAAATAATGTGAACCACAGCATAGCTCTGGAAAACAAGTTGTGATACTGATATTTGTAAGTACATGAAACATAGCACAGGAAATTAAAACTGACATCTTCTTTCATGAGTGCATCAGTACTCAATAAATGAACTACACAAAGCATGTTTGGTTCTTGCTTTCTTGATGAAGTGTTGACAAATATTATTCTGACTACAGTTATCAAGTCTGTCATTTTGTAGCACACTGACTAGATTCGAGCACAGGTATGAGGAGGAGGACTTGAGCAAATGTCCAGTATTCTAATGAAAAAAGCATGTTTCTATTTCCTAAGCTTTAACTTTTCTGCAAACATCGCAGAAAACGGAAGCTACCTAAAATGGCACTACATAATATGATGCAGCATTAACAGCTAATAATCTACAAAAGTGCGAGTGCATTCTGGGGATAAAATAAAAACAAACCCTCTGCAATCACTTATTCACACACTGGCCATTGTCCAACACTCACTCATTCCCCATTATCTAGTTTATCTTATTCGGAGTGTCAAACACACAGACACACACACACACACACACACACACACACACACACACACACACACACACACACACACACACACACACACACACACACACACACACCCTCTCTGAACAGAAATACAGTAAACAAGCCTTTCCGTTTCAGAAATACAGCCCCAAATACTCTTGCAAAGCATCATTTCAGAAATACAATAAAACAAAAGATTCAAAGAAACTTTATTGTCATTTAAGACCACACAAGTGCAGCCTAAACGAAATTACAAATGTCAGCTCAAGAGAGAACTACAGTGCAAATAACGTAGATACAGCGATATCAAAGAATAACATAAGAAAGAAAATAACACTTATGCAAGAGGCAGTTCACATTACATAAACACATTCAATACCCATTATCCAGTGATAAATAATAAATAAATACCCACCACCAAACCCCTGCACTGTTAAGATATAGACTAAATAGAGACTAGTGAATAGCAGCTGTTTGGTTACCATATTGCACTTGTTAACCTTAGACGTGACTCGGTATAGCCATCATATTACATAAAAATAATGCTGGCAGTAATTGCTCTGAGCAGCAGGATTAAATGAAAAAAAGAGGCTTCAATTTATCAGGTATTATGGTTGGTGTCTGTATTAATAAGTTTTACAGCTGTAGGATATAAACTGTTCCCGAATCTGGTAGTCCTACAGCGGACGCTGCAGTACCTACTTCCAGACGCAAGTTGTGAGAACCAGTTGTGGGCCAGATGGGTCGAATCAGCAACTATTTGATATGTTCTCTTTCTTGGTCTTATAAAGAAAAGCTGCTGAACAGAAGAAAGGTTTGTGCTCAAGATTTTCTCAGCCACCCTCACCAAACTCTGTAGTTTCTTCTTCTCAGCAGCTGTGCAGTTGTTGAACCATGCTATGAAGTTGCTAGTGAGGATACTCTCGATAGCTCCCCTGTAAAAAGTGGTAAGAGCACACAGTGGGAGTCTGACCTTTTTGAACTTTCTTAGGAGGTGAAGCCTCTGTTGAGCTTTCTTGACTATATGGTTGGTATTAGCAGGCCAGGAGAGGTCATCAGAGATGTGAAGGCCCAGGTACGTGGTTGCTTTGACTTTCTCTACTACCTCCCCTTTGATATTGAGTGGTTGGTGAACTGTTGCCTTTCTCCTGAAGTCCATAACCATTTCTTTGGTCTTATTAACATTTGGGTCCAGATTGTTCCTGTCACACCAGGCAATCAAAGTGTTCACCTCATCCCTGTAGTTATGTTCATTCCCACCGTTAATGAGACCCACGACTGTGGTATCGTCAGCAAATTTTATAATATGATTTGACTTATGTTTTGCAGTGCAATCATGGGACAGCCAGTGACTATAATTCTTTCACTTGCATTGCACAACCAGCTATAAAACAGCCCCAAATACGCTCACAAAGCATTTCAGAAATACAGCCCGAAATAAAGAGCCTTCTTATTTCCGTTCACCGTTCCCACTCGCAAAGCCAGAAATAAAGCATTTGAATAGCCAGGCAAGCCCCCAGCCAGAAATGCAAGCTACTTGAGCTCAATTCTGACAGGCTGGTAACCCTGATGGAGCTGACATCATCATGCACATGATGACATCAGCTCACGAAGGCCAAAAAAATTAAAAAAAAGAAAAAATAAGAAAAAAAATCGGAAATAAAGGGGTGCCACTTGGGAATCGTGGGACCCCATTATTTGGACCCCAAAACTCTGTAAAAAACAAGCAATTTGGTACGGTTGGGAGGTATGGTCTACCTCTAGGTATCCCACAATGTAGTATTTGGCTTTAAAATTATTATATAATAGGCCCTAAGCTCCTGTCAATGCATTGACTTTACATGTGCATTCACATATAACCTGCTTTCCTTTAGTCAGTCAAGTTTAATTACCATTTTTTGCTTTGCAATGACTACTTAAAGGGCAAACAGGGCTAATCACATAGAACAATATTCCTAGTGCCTGTTACTTCTTTTTCTTTCTAAAGTGGCCAGTTTCATTCTTTTGTTATGTCTGACTTGATCTCATCTGTCCTCTCCCTAAACACTTCCTCTTCATATCTGTCCAAGTGGCAAAGGTAATTTGAGCTGTTTGCTGCTGTGATTGATAGCTCACAGCAGGAGACAACATTCATGTACTGTTGCCTTGTACTATCCACCTACTTACAGTGGGACACTTCCTTTTGCTGCACCGTAGCCTCTTTCTGTCCTCAAATTTTAATCCTTACTACCTAAAAATTGGTAACACATTGTTTGGCAAACTTTCCAACTTCGTTTTTCAGGGTTTCCTGAGAAAGCAAAATTCTTAAATAATTGTATCACCAAGGTCATAAAAAATAAAACATTTTGTTTTTATATAGCCATGTTATACACTTAAAATAAGATATTTTGAATCAACGTGCATTTTCTAAACAATAGTAATGTAAGTGTAAACTATCACATTACTGACTTAGCAGTATTCACCACTGGTTACCTGAGAATTTATGAGGGACAGGTCAAAAATAAAATTAAAAAATCATGAGCATTCTGCAAAATCAAAAGCATTTGAGATATATGATCCTGGGCCATTTACCTCTTATTGTACTGTTGTCTGTGTTTGCTGCCTGTAATTTCTCCCTTACAACTGGAAGATTTCTCCATGTTGTCTGCAGTAATTTTCTTAAACCAGTAAATAATTTTTAATGTATCTTTTCCGATTTATTTTTCACACATTCTAACTCAGTATGTAGCCCTCCAAGTCCCTTCACTATTTTGTTTCTGATTCCAGTCACCTAAGATTTTCATTCCTCTTTAGAAATCCATTACACATATTACTGTTTATTGTGTTTATGTAAATTTAGTTATTCCCTTCCCTTTTTAATTCCAAGATACAAGCAATGGTGTTTCTTATAAGTTCATAGGGTCATAGGAGATTAATAGGCTAATGGCCCTAGAGCCTTTACAAGCCTAGCCATTTAACAAACCCATGTATCCTAATTAACCATAGTTAGATGGTCATTGTTAGCAGAGTGGTTCTACGATCAGAACCAACTACCCCTGTCATGAGGGACATGAGTGTCACTCCTGGGGTGAATTTACAGTCACCCATCCAATTGTCAAGGTTGCGCTGATATGTGATCATGTGGAGCTCTCCTTAAAGTGAAGTGGGTGCTTATTCCAGAGGAGTGACAATCTCTGGATGATATATCTGTCTCTCCAACATGTTTTGTTAATGTCACAGGCTAGGTTGAGATCCCTGGAGTGAGTGTCTCTTGTCCCATTTGATTTGCTGATGTGCAGCATTTACATTAGGGCAGAGACAAAGACTGCTCTGTAGGCCAGGTGCATTTTGCCTCTCAACAGCCTGTATGATACAGAGTACACTGACAGGGCTTTCAGTCTTTTCATGTAAGTCATGTTTTGGAGGCTTTGGTTCCTCTTGATTAGAAACCTCTGTGGTGGCTCCAGTTCCTGCAAGTGTCTGGTGAGATACATACAAAAGGTAGCATTCTACAAAATTAGTGGTCTGATAAGGATCGAGTACAGAGGAGTTATAACCTCCTTAGTTTTGGATGCAATGACCTTAATTATGAGATGCGCAATGTAGAAGACTTTCCTTACCACTATGGACACATGGTGATTGAAGTTTAGATTGCTATCAACCTTGGTTCCCAAGTCTTGCACCACTGGGTTTGAGCTTAGAGAGGTGCTATCTGTATCATAATTAGCAAGTGATACTTCTTGGCCAAAGGGAATAATGAGGCATTTTTTTTTGCATTTAGTTTTATTCTATGACTTTGGCACCAATCATTTGTCTGTGTCAGCCTCTTCTGTAATATGCTTACATCATTGGAGAACTCATTGACTGCACCAGGTTTGCAGTCATCTGTAAACTTGGTAAGCCACAGGCCATCTACTTTCACCTGGACATCAGACAAATAGATTGCAACCAGTAGAGGACCCAGCACAGATCCTTGTGGTACTCCACTGGTAACTGGTCTACTGGTGGAGGTGGAGTCCCCGACTTTGACAGTTCTCATTTTTTCGGTAAGACAGTTGGTTAGCCTTCTAGTGACATATGGGTCAATCCCCAACTGTGAGAATTTCTCAATGATGCCTGAGTGGGGGATTGTGTCAAAAACTTTGGATAAATCAATATAGGTTGTATGTACTGCTTTGCCCTCATCCAGAGCTTGTGGAGACATTCTCAAAGAAGTCCACCAGGTTTAATAAGTAAGATCTACCCTTGATGGGTCGGGTCAAGAGTTTGAAGGTCACCTGTGTTCTTGTTGATAAGGTCCATGATAATTCTTTCCATGGCCTTGCAAATAAGGCTGGTTAGGCTTATGGGTCAATAGTTTCCTGGGTCAGTTGATGGACTTTGTGCAAGTGGACTATTGTCCCTGTGGTCCACTCTACTGAAACAAAGCCTGTAATCAGGCTATGGTTGAAGAGAGTGCCAAGTGGTTCCACTAGATCTTGTTTTAGATTGCTTACTAAGCAACCTGGGATGTTATCTTATCCCATAGAGGCTCTGTTTTTGGCATTGGAGAGTGCTTGTATGACCTGTTCTTTGGAGATACTCAGTGGAAGAACTTAGCAGGGAGTGCAACACACAGGGTATAGTGCAGTGACATGCCCATGTTGGTGAGTGCTAGGTCTGGAACATTTGAACCCCTTGTGGGGATGCAGACCAACTGTTCCAATGCATTTGAATTAACAAAATCCAAAAACCTCAGAGTGATTGTGTCTGTGCTCAAGTAAGTCAACCAGTCAGTGGAAAGATAGTTGAAATCTCCCATGATCAAGGTGTTTTGTTGTATACAGAGTGACTCTAGCAAGTTCAGGTAGGTGCTGTTCTTCTCCTGGTTCATGGTACTACCCATGATGTGGTAGGGTATTTTGCCTATAGTTATTTGGACCTGTAATAGCTCAAGAGAATTGTACTGTTTTAGCAGTCTCAAGGTGTATATGGATTTAATGAATATGGGCACACCTCCACCTTTGGTTCTTTCATGCCCGTTTTGTGGTCTGAACCTGTGATAGGCATTGTAGCCTTGTAGACCCTGGGTGTTCCCTATGACCATGAACCAAGTCTCAGTGACTGGACAGATGTTAGCATCTTCCAAGGTGAGGAGTGCTTTCAGGGAGCGAAGCTTACTGTTTAGGCTCCTAGCATTTAGCAGCATAGCCTTGAGTTTGCCTCTAATGGATTTGTTACATTGGAAGTTTTTTTTATTTTGACATTGCCTAAAAATGGCACTATGGGGGAGGCAAGCATCTTTGCCAGTATCCAAAAGCCTTGAGGAGACAGGTGAAGGCCATCTCTGGCAAAGCAGTGTGGTCTGTTGATCATGTTTTCCCAGGCTGTCAGATACTGGATCCCCCTGTAATGGCACCAGAAGCTAAGCCAATTATTGAAATCAATAATTTTTTGCCTGTATTATGGTATCATCCTAGGTGAAGGTAGAATACTGCTTGGGACAAGAGACATACCTGCCTGGGACACATAATGTAAGAGTTAACATTTTAGATAGGTAAAACTTAAGTTACCTACTTTCACATCTAATTCCTCTAGTGCACACTGCAGTGTTTAGGATAAACCATTTATTTTTCATCTTACCTTTAAGCATCTATTGCAAGACCACCAGTTATTGGAGAGCCCACATTCTCTCTCTCAGTAGTCATCTTGGGATTAGTGCTTCTGTTTTTTTCCTGGTGAGAGAAGGAGTGCAGTTACATTATTTCCTGGAGACAGCTGAGCACCAGAAAGCATAATAACTGCTTTATAGCTGACAGAGAGTAGGAGCAGAGTGCATTGATTCCTGACTCTTTCTGGTTGGATTCCCTGTGACTAGCACTTGCTGTAAAACCTGCTAGAAAGCACTAGGAAGCCTTAAACTGATACAAGCACTCAACTC
Organism: Protopterus annectens; assembly: GCF_019279795.1. Taxonomy (NCBI): domain Eukaryota; kingdom Metazoa; phylum Chordata; order Ceratodontiformes; family Protopteridae; genus Protopterus; species Protopterus annectens. Next base: position 1,079,727,289 of record NC_056741.1, read on the forward strand.
TCCTTGTTAATAAGGAGAAATTAATTGTAGGCACTAAACAGCCTATAAAAGCAAAGTACCTTGCCAAGGTAAGGGAAAAAAAAAACACCTAACCAGGCATGTCCAAGGGTTAGCTTCAGGCGATTTTTCCTGTCCACCTGGTGAATCTGGGAACACTGAGACAATGCAGCAATTGCCTCATGTACACAGACAACCCTCTCCTCCTACCACCCAACACTACAACCCGTGAGAGATGCACTTACATAGCCAAACTGGAAGCAAAGCTCTCTCCAGCCAAGATTGTGCTAGACAATCAAGAGGAGAAGGTTAACACCCGTACTACATCTCAAGCAACACATAGCCCTTCAAAACACTCAGCACAAAAACCCTAACATAGCAACACTAAACACACATATGCAGAGGTTTTTAACATTAACCTGCCCAAGCAACAAGGACCTCTAAAGCTGAAATGCAAACAAACACCAATCACAACCAAAGTATCACATAGTTCACAATACCAGTGTGCCACCCAACAGCAGCCCCTAAGGCAAGACAACGCACCCAACACTTTAGTCATAGGTGACTCTATAGTCAGGCACACTGATGTCCCACTCACCAGGTTGAACAAGGAGAAAATTACAATCAGCTGCCTGTTGGGTGCCAGGATCTGCCACATAACGCATGCTCTCAGGTCACTCCACAACAAGTACAAATGTGACTCTGTCATTGTCCATGTTGGATTGAATGACTTGAGACATACCTCCCTGGAGTATGTGAAAAGAGACATGGAAGAGCTGTCGGATCATGTGACCTAGACATTTTTAATGTTTTGTAACAGGAAATATTTTTACAACTTGTATTGTTACAATTGCACATGGTTTCCAATTTAAGTGTTGCTTAATTGTTGCTCATGGATTTTTAAATAGTTATGGATGTTTTACTGTAATTAATATATTTTCAGTTGATTGGTAGTTTATCAAGTGACATGTTCCAGAGGGTTTTTAAAGTAATACATCTTAGTTTTACTTGGTTCTGAGGAAGTCTATGTTATACTCTTCATGAAAGCACTTAAACTCGTTTCAATTATTTTATATTAAACTAGTGGTTATTACAGCTGGATCCCTTCTTTTTTCCACAATTGGAGTTTGTATATATTAGCTTTGTGTTCTGGTTCTTAGATGTGTTTTATTATGTCTTCACTGAATGTGTATCTTGGTGGCAGTTCACAGCTGTTCAGTACCTCTGATAATTTAAATAACAATATTTGTTTACTCACTCAACCTGTGCAGCAATTGCCACAGCAATTCACCAATTTTGCATCCCGTCACAAAGTGGATTATGTTCCCTCCCAGACATATTCTATTCCTCCAGGACAAGGAATGGGAAATTTGGATACTCCAAACAACTCCTTGGCCACTGAAACATTGGGAGGCTTTACGAGACCTAATACAATTAACTTCAATGTGGCTTTGTGGCTGAAACAGTCTATCATTTTAACTACGGCAATGCTCAAGATTATGGTACTTTGCAGCAATCACTAGATAGCTTTGAAAGCAAGTTATTAAAGATCAAAAAGCTACAAGTTGAAAACAGCTGTTTTCCTGAGAGCATTAAAGCAAGAAGGGTATCAAAGAGTCTTAGGCACTGGAAGTTCCCTAATGGTGTAACTATGAACTCTCAGTTACACCATGAACTAATGGAACTATTTGATCACCAGGGCTGTGAGCTGCTTGAGTTAAAATCGATTCCTTGCTTCAAAGAGTTACAGATCTGGATCATACTATCACAAGTGATTTGCTATTTGATAATTATTGTGACTGTTATCACCAGGTCTTTGTGGGTATTGATAAGATTATATCTAACATAAGTTAGGAAAGAGAAAAAAATTCAACAGGGATAGACTAGAATATGCAAATGATGTGGCATATCCAAAACCGAGTCCAACAGCAGATACGAAACATTATGGCTCTATGCCAACCAACGAGGTTCCAGCTGATCATGTGACCATCAATGAAGAGCAACTCCCTTTAGACTGAGGAATACCAAGATGTTCAGAGAGGATAAAAAAAAAGAATGGCCCATCAAAGTTTGCAACAGAATCACCACAAAGTGGGACAATTTCCAGTATACCAATGAAACAAAAGAAATACAATGTACTATGGGACCAGGAAATGAGTTGGTCCATATTTTCAGCAGAAACTGATTCTTTGTTTTTGGAAGATGATGATTCTGATGGTTCCTTTCCTTTTCAGACCACAGGGCACCAGTTATTTATGGTACATGAGAACAACCATGAACTGGATTGGTTTATATATCGGAAGGTGACTGACTCATTGCATGATCACAGACTGAATATTTCATCCAACATTACAGGTGATTTTAAAGCTTATAACTTTACCTCTGTTTATCTTGGTTGTGAACATGCTGAATTATTGACTAAAGGTTTTAGCTTTATTTCCTTTAGTTAAACCTAGGCTTGAGCAGTTAGCTATTGGCTTAAAATTATTTTTGAGGCAGTTAAACTTGAAAATATGGTTCAAAAATAAGGGTTTTAAATATATGTCAAACCAGCTGAGGAGAAACAGTACATTCATCCCCCTTGTCTTACCTTTGGTGTTGTTCAAAAAAATCTGTGAATTTGAATTTCAAAGTTTATGGCAGGATGCTTCTTATAGACTTGATTGGAATTTTTCTGAAGTTGAATTTGAATTTCTGAAAAAATTGAGTAGAGACAAATCTATAAGGGTTATGAAACCTGACAAGGGAGAGAGGGTATTATTATGAGTTATGAAGAACATTTGAACAGAATGCATGAGCTTGTATTTGATGATGATTTTTACCAGGAAACTCTGACTTGTGTACATGTATCATATGCTAAGATTGACTAGTTGCTGCAAGACATGTTGGATCAGGAACAAATTATTTATGATGAATGGTGGTTTTTGTACTCACAATTTCCTATTGTGATTTCAATTTTTGGCCTCCTGAATATACATAAAGACCTTACCAATCCACCTATGAGACCGATTTTCAATGCATTTAAGTCAAGGACCCACCCCTTCGCCAAATTTATTGATATCAACTTGAAGACTGTACTGAAAGATTTCAAATATATTTGTAGGGACTGTTGGGACTTTCTTTTAAAGCTTAGAAAGGTTGCTTATTCAGAGAACATTTTATTTGCCACAGTGGACGTTGTCAACCTTTTCAATGTTATCCCGCACGATTTCGGGTTGAAATGTTTTCATAAGTTCCTAATTGAGTCTACCAACTTTACTAACAATGAGATTAATGTTTTGGTGGCTTGGTGGAAATAGTTTTGAAGAACAATTTTGTTTTTTTGGATGGGCAGTATTTTCTGCAAAAAAGGGTGCTGCACTAGGGGGAGGCATGTGCCCCCATTTTTGATAACATAGTTATGTTGCAATGTGTGAAGAAGTATGTTTGACTCACCACCTTGGGACCTGTATGCCCGATGTTTTTATTGTATGGAAATGGTCAGCAGTAGAGTTTGAATCTTTTATTGCATATTTGAATAATACCACATCTTTCTTGAGATTTACATCTTTTTACAGCAACACACACATTAATTTCTTAGACATAGATATTTCCAAGGATGTCTGTAATAGTAGATTGATAAGTCTCATCTACAGGAAGTCTACATACTGCAATAGCCTTGTTCATTATAATAGCAACCATTCAGATCATCAGAAAAAGGTTATTACTAAAGGGCAGTATGCATGTCTCATTAGGATGGTACCAGATGATGACACCTTCCAAGAAGAAGCCCAAATTTTGGCTGAAATGTTTGAATTTCAGGGTTAGCCTTACCACTTGTTTCAGAAAATCAGAAGTGAGGTGGACAAAAAAAGACAAGAGTGTTATTTTAAACCTTTACTTAGAGTGGAGGAAACCTTTACTTAGAGTGGAGGAACACGAGAATTTTGTTTTACCTAGAGCCAACTTGACCAATGAAAAGGATTTTTCACACTCTTTTGTTACCACCTTTACTTCAGAACATGTTCAGATATGTGAGATTTTAAGATAATTATGTGGAGACTTTGGGTTCCACTCCCCCCCAGTTAGTGTACAGAAAAGGAAAAACAATTAAACAGTATCTTGAAACTAGTTACCATGCTATGCCACCCCTTACTAGCAAGAAAGCAGGCACTTATAAATGCGGCTTTTGTAACCAGTGTAAGTATATTTTGGTTAAGCAGGAGGTTATTATTAACAATCCCCAGGATTCATGAAGCTCGGTGCAAGGATGGCGTTAGCCTTGCACCGACTGTGTGGTGAAGAGATGACACAGCAGCACCGAATGCATATTAATGAAGGCGCGCTGCCGTAGTGGCCACGTGCATAGGAAACGTGCACGAGTACAGGGGGCATGTCCAAGTGCTGCACGGAGGCATAAACATGTCAGCTGCATACGCACAACCTAAAATGCTGACTAGTACACCCTGCATCTAATAGTAATCACTCCTGTCAGTGTCCGTGGATACTGAAATGTATGCAAAGCATACAAGACAGTTTTGCGAAAACCAAAATAAAAAGTAAACACAAAGGCACGTTGCTGAATATTGAGTCCCCGTCCCTCGAACAAATGATATTTAAAACCCCATGCCCATATTCCATTGTAGTGTCAATAGTTATACCAAGTGGAAGCAAAATGTATCGTATTAGCACGTCGCCAATTGCTAAGCCTAGCCCAATGGTTAGGGTTACCACCTCTCCTACATTGTGAGGGACAGTCCCCCTCTAGGCAGTTGTGTCCATACCAAAACCATTATAAATGTCAAATGTCCTGCGATTGTAGGACATAATTATGTCCCATATTTTATGTAATAGTCCCATACAATACTTATTTCCATATATAAAATACCTAAATATTACAAGAAACAGAATAAGCAAGTAAACAAAACAGAATAAGCAACTACACCACTACAACAATAAAAGCTTATATTTAGGCATAAAACTAAAGTACTATCCTTTGTATTGACCATGGGTATGTGTTGGCCTGTAAACTCTGATGTGTTTCCCGAAAATGTCTCATCCTGGTCATATGAAAAGTTGGCAACCCTACCAATGGTCAGAGCATTCGCCCACTATCTGCCCATTCATGGTCCAAGTTGTCCTTGTAAGGACGGCCCATAGATGAACGGGTATTACCCAGGTCTACGTACCATGTCATGAAAGATAAGTATTTGCGTGTACCTCTGTGTGTGAAGTACAGCATGTGGATGATCAGAAATGCTAGGGTAGTCCTCACAACCATATTGGTACCGGAGATATGTAGTGTATGCAATGTGTTCTGTTGACTGTGCCATGGGCCATCAACCAGAGAAGGGATGGATGGTGTCTGTGGAATATGGGGGTGGGGGGTGATGGGTAATGTAATAATTCGCCAAGGGGAGACTGGGTTGGATGCACAATAGGTGAACTGGGGGTGTAAGAGGGAGCAGTGGGTGAATCAGGAAGATAACCAAAGAACAAATATTCACATCCGCAATACAATCCCACAAACATATGAACATTAAAAAGTGCAATACACATGTACAGAAACATTACTGGCACATACCCACATAATGGTCTGGCCTGAACTGAGCTATCCAACCCCAAAACACCTGGATGCATAATTGAATACCCATCATCCCCTTCACAGCACACCACCACCCCCTTCCTGAATGTCCACCAAAACCACCCATACTCGGACTGCTAGATAGGCACAGCCATATCTGCACATAGTGACCCCTACTCATATCTAGTAGGCAGTCTCACCCTAGGCAGTCTCAGCATTGCAAACTATGTATCCCTTGCATGTATAACCCTACCTTATTTTCGTAAAGCCAAAGGAATCAAGGTAATCGGTCCCCACAATTTTTGGATATCTCTCATGGGATAAGTATCTGTTCTAAACATTAGACTTGATGTCACGACACAATGTCCAGTCCTGTATACATCTGGACACAAGTTGTATGAGCAGTAGTTGTCCACAAGACTGCTCAGCCTACAGCTGGTCCTGCAGAACATACAACCTGGGATTAAACACCTGACCATGATGCTCGTCTCCCGACGTGCATTATTGGGAATATATACCTTACACATTTTCATAGTGGCAGTCAGATATAGGATGATTAAGGCACTTTAAAGCAGATGTAAGTAGGGTTACCACCTGTCTCACTTTGCGAGGGACAGTCCCTTTTTGGGCA